>NC_058134.1:82782951-82783421 GCF_016433145.1 Gracilinanus agilis
CAAAAAACTGGAAAGCAAGGGTATGCCCTTCAATTGGGGAATGGCTGAACAAATTGTGGTATATGTTGGTGATGGAATACTATTGTGCTCAAAGGAATAATAAACTGGAGGAATTCCATGTGAACTTGAAAGACCTCCAGGAATAGATACAGAGTGAAAGGAACAGAGTCAGAAGAACATTGTACACAGAGATTGATATATTATGGTAAAATCGAATGTAATGGACATCTGTACTAGCAGCAATGCAGTGACCCAAGACAATTTGGAGGGATTTATGGAAAGGAACACTATATCCACATTCAGAGGAAGAACTGTAGGAGTAGAAACACAGAAGAAAAACCACTGCATGGACACTTGGGTTGATGAGAACATGATTGGGGATGTAGACCTGAAAAGACCACACCCATGTAACTATCAATAATGTGTAAATAAATCTTGACTGACCACACCAGTGGAAATGCGAATTAGCT
>NC_058134.1:82783490-82859265 GCF_016433145.1 Gracilinanus agilis
GGAGTAGAAACACAGAAGAAAAACAACTGTATGGACACTTGGGTTGATAAGAACATGATTGGGGATGTAGACCTGAAAAGACCACACCCATGTAACTATCAATAATGTGTAAATAAATCTTGACTGACCACACCAGTGGAAATGCGAATTAGCTATGGAGGAGGGGAGGGGGGAGTCAGGGGATGGAGAGAGTGAAGGGGGTGAAGGGTAAAGTAAAAACATGACTTATGTAACCAGGGAAATTTTTTCTAAAAATAAAAAACTATTTAAAAAATCAAATCAAATCAAATCAATAAACTACTTGGACCTTGTACTAAAATTTACCAACTATTAGCTAACATACTTTGAGTATGTAGATTTTGTTAATCAATTATTTGTATCAACTGTCAAAAGTCTATAAAAAACTTTGAACATCTAGAAGATGTTTTATCACAGACTGGGAAAGGTGATAGGACCACTGACTATTTACCCACTAATAAAGTCAGTTTTCAGCTCAGAATTATGGCCCAGGGATTTCATTATTTCTTACACTGAGACTATGTTTAACTTAGATGTGGGCCTTCTATATAGAGTTCCTAGTCTCAGAAGTGCTGTGCATACTATTCCAAGAATAGAGTGTTGTTATTCTTATTGGTCTTATAAATAAAATTAGAATACATAAGGCAGTAATAGTTAAAAGGGAAAGTGACTCACAAGTTCTCCTTAGAGATGCAGAGTAAGGATTTGGGAGAAATAGTTTTAGTATGTGTTCAAAGTCAACAAGAAATGATTCATGAAACATCTGGTGAACTCATAGGCAATGCTCACGATTTGTTGTTATTGTTGATATCGTTGAGTTGTTTAGTCATGTTCGATTCTTCCTGACATCATGGACTGTACCATGCCAAGCTAGACTAACATGAAAATAATTGCATTCTATACATTGATATTAGGTTCAGAGGAGAGAAATATAGTGTGAGTCTATAAAAAGTTTAATATTATTCTTTAAATTGTATCAGCATATCTTTAATCATTTTTTAGTTCACAGGTAGGAATATGTGTTGATGGAGAAAAATATAAAGTAGGAAAATATGATCAGCAATAAGGACTGAAGGACAATATTTGAGCCTAGACAAAAGTTTCACATACGTACATAATGAATACTTAGTGTTGGAAAATAATTAGAAAGTACTAGACATGGGGAATAATAACCCAAAATGAAATATTTCATAATTTCATCAATGGATAATTTATTGTTTCCAATGTCAAAATAATTATTGAATTGGTTGTCTGTGCTTAAGCGAATCATCACCATATGAGTAAAGACAAAAGTACAGATTGAAAAGCCTAAAAATAATACAAAAAATAATGTGAAAAACTTTAAAAATAACTGCAAAATTTTCTTTTAAAAGTAATTGATAATTTTTAAAATGATGTGGATGGAAGAAATTACATAGATATCAGCTATAATAATTAATCTATAAATTTATCAATAGATCAAATGGCTTAAGAAGAAGCCTTAAAAATTCCTGCAAAATCAGCAACTCACTGATTCATGCTACTTTGAGAGATATATCAGAGCAGTTTAAAATAATCTTATGATATATTTTTCTTTCAAAAATCTTAGAGAAAATAGCAGTTGAATGTTATGAACTGCACTATTTAATAAGAAGCATTAAAACATTAAATCAGGTGAAGGAAATTTTACAAGTAGCCAAATAAATAAAGCTATTTGGAAAGTACTTAAAGATGAAACTGGATGGAGGACAACAAAAAGAAGAAAAATGGAAAAGATCCACAATGTATAAAAATAAAACCATCACAAAAAGTCAAGGTATTGCACTTGGGTTATACCATTATAGCTCTGTACATTCTTACATAGTAAAAAGAAATGGTAATGAAGAGAACAAAGATTAGGAAGAAAATTCATGCTAAATGTGGCATAATTATTGAAAAAAATAAAGGAAGGAAAAGAAGATGCCAAATTAAAAAAAAGATATTATACCGTATCAAATAACAAACAAGGTGACAAATAAAACACAAACAAATAAAGACTAATATGCTTATTTTCCCAGCTATGCAATTTATATGAGGAAATACATGCCTATACCTTTGAGGCAGATATTAAGAGTTTTAGGTCCTCTTTGATGTTAATCAACATATAATCATATAATAAGATCACTACCTGTCTGGTTGAATTTATTAGGAAAATATGCTTCAGCTTATAATTTACATGGGAAATATGTTAGAGCATAGCATTTAATCAGTTTTCTCCTCTGAGTGAAAGGTTTTTGTGGAATCAACAAAAAAATAAGCACAGTGTAATTTTATAATCACTACAAATTAAAATCAATTTTTGATCCTAAAGATATATTATCTTTAAAAATTCTACAAACATGTTCCTATTTGTTTCTAATATTTTCATAAGGACATACTTTACATGTAAGTGGATCATTTACATAAATTTAGATAAATATGAACAAGAAGGGATATAGTTCAGGTTTTTTGATGTTTTTTAGACTTTTTAAAAAATAACGATACTGTTCATCAGATATGAGTTTGTTTTATTTTGTCTTGATTTTAATTCTTAATCTAGTAATATCTTGGGCAGAAAGATTGGAGAAATGGAGTAAGTTGAGTCCAAAATTGAAAAGACAGAGAGCTAGCAAATGCTTGAGAAATTATATCACATTTCCAAGGATCTGAAGGTATTAACTTAAAACAACTCATCTTTTTAATAATAGCAAGACTGCCTCCAAATCACACAATATCATGATATTTGAAGAGCAAGAGAGACATATAGTGTGTATAAGCAGGTTTTGTCATCAGTGCAAAACATTTTGCTCAGGAGGTTACATAAATGGCATAATGAAAGAAATGGAGGCTCAGAAAAGCGAGAAAAATAATGATAAATAGGATAACATAATTCCCTTCATTTTCTGATAGCCACACAGTATTAAAGGTTATAGTGGAACAATCTGAAGGCATTAGTAAATTGACAGGATTATAGATTTATACCTCGAAGTCACCTTAATTACAGTACCATTTAGTTACATACATGAAGAAAATGATAAATAGAGGTTGAAGTGACTTGCTTGAAATAACAATGGCAGAGGTATCACTTGAACCCCAGTCTTCTGACTAAATTCAAAGTACTTCCACTGTAATGCATCAATGAGGAGTTTGTAGAAATCCATCAGCAAGACTGACAGAGGACAAGAAGATATAGATATATATTGGGATCTATATGGGTTAAAATTCAGCAAGTGTATATGGACTGATGTTGCATTTTCCAGTGTTTTTCCTTCTGTGACTTCAAGTACAATTAATTTAATGTCAGGAAAACCTGAATTTTCATCTGTAGCATTAGGTAAGTGAACTTAGATAGGTCCTTAAACTTTTATGCTTTGGTTTTGTTATTTTTTAAAAGTATAGAAATAATGATTTTGGAATCCACCAAGTAGAGTTGTTGTTGATATCAAATGAGATAACATATTTAAAGCACTATGAGAACTTAAAAATGTTATAGAAATTTATTATTAATTAAATTTGAATATTAGAGTCAAATTAATTTATATTTATGACATGGTATTAATTGTTCTTAACATTTAATATGAATTAATATTATGTTTTTAATTATTTTCCTATAAAGTAGATCTGCAATATTATAATAATCACCAAGACAGACTTACTCATTATCTCTGGTACAGTTGTAAATGCAATATAAACTAATCAGATTTACCCAGTGCTTGTTTACTATAAACCTTTTATTTAAAATTGATTTTTTTTCTTAAAAATGACAAAACTAACACAATTATTATCCAGTCACATCATTGTGGCTAAAAAGAATAATGTGTCATGAAGTGCTTTCTAAATTTATAACAAAAACTAGACATATATTTATGGAGTCTTGTCACCTTGCAGTAAACACTTTTGTACAGACTGAATAATCTCCAATGTTTGCTGTTTAGGTGAATGTGACAGAAGTTCTTGTTTCTCAGTATTACATGGCTTTGAGGCAATGGTTGAAGATCCTATTGCAGGGTTTCTTTATAAATTTCCCCACTTAACCTGAAGTTCTCTGTGGGTGACAAAAATTTTTCTAGGCCAATAACATCATAGACTTTACTATATAAATGAACATGAAAATTATATGTGATAAACACATAAGTATATACAGGGGTACCTTGGTACTCATCAATAATTCATTCCAAAAGGAGGTCAAATAATAAAAAGATCAATAATCAAATGAAGTTTTCCCATAAGGAACAATGTAAATTTAATCAATCTTTTTGAGACACTCAGAAAACCCAGATTTTATAAGGTACTATCTATATAAATGGACTTGTATTTTATTAAATCAACAATAATACATTGATATTAATAAAACAAAAATAATTGGATGAAATGAAATAATTTTTGCTTACCTTTACCTGTATTAATAGGAGTTCATGGTATAAGGAGGTGGAGGGGAGGAGAAATGTTATTTCCTGGAAGAAAAGTCCTGCCCTTCAGAGTTCTTTCTCTTTCTCTTTTCTCTCCTTATGTTGTAGAAAAATAGGTTTTTAGTTAGCAGAGCAGACTTGCCTGGCAAGGGAATTTAGAACATCGAGACTGGACACAGGAACACTTGACAGTTTAAACCTGGTCTAATGGTGGATTTGGTCAGATGAATCATCTCTGAAGTTGTTTCCCTGGATTTTAGACTATGGAACATCTTCTATCAAGCTTCCCAGTGAAGTAGAAAGGTAGAGAAAGTGGATTTGTCTTTTTGTGGTGGTCATCCCATCTCCCTCTCTTCACAATTTGGATTAATTTGCTGAGTTTCCTGTCTCCTGTACCGGCTTTTGAAGACATCATCACTGGACATCTTTGTGAGATCCTGTTTCCAGATAGACCTTGCTGTTAGCAGTCCACTGATAGATTTTAGCCTGTAAAGTAGTTTAATCCATCCCTTTTACCCTGGGTGGAGATTTAGAGATCTTAGTGGCAGCTTTCCTAATCTCCTTCATTCCCCATCCCACTTATTTATTAAACAGTTCAGACATCACAATCCTAATTTGTATGTCCTTACCCAGATACCTAGGTTGACACATTGAACCCACTGTGTATTCAAGCTATTTTCCCTGGTTTTATTCAGTTTCTGTTGACCCAGTTATCCCCAGCTAAGTGTTGTTACCTGTATTTATTCATTTACCCTTTCCAGTTCCCTTTAGTTAGTTTACTCACCTAACTGACAACCCCAATCCCATTTTACTACTAACAGTTTGGCACCCCACTTTTCCCCACTTAGTTATATATTTAGTCACTTCACTTATCACAGCTGAACTCTGCTTCAGATTTGTAAGCTTCAAAAGAAACCTATGCAATGATGTTTATTTTTTGTCTGTGTTTCAAAATTCCTCAAAAGTAGGAAATGGTATGGTCATTTAATAAATTCACAATTCTGCTTGTTAAATCATTATCAGTGTTACATATTTTAATAAGTTTTGCACTTCCTCCCATTCTGCACACATTTTTTTAAAATCCTTAACTTCTGTGTATTGGCTCCTAGGTGTAAGAGTGGTAAGGGTGGGCAATGGGGGTCAAGTGACTTGCCCAGGGTCACACAGCTGGGAAGTGTCTGGGGCCAGATTTGAACCTAGGACCTCCCATCTGTAGGCCTGACTCTCAATCCACTGAGCTACCCAGCTGCCCCAGCACACATTTTCTTGATCAATGAAATGGAGACATCCTCCTTTGTCTCATCTTCTCCTGAAGAAAACTCCACCCCCACTAGCTGTTGTTGCTTCCTTTGAAGTTCCTTCAGCTCCTCAGCATTAAGCTCTTTGCTATGTTTCTGAACTAATATGTGATCCTCTTTTTTGGCTGGAGTGGTATATGCTTCCCAAGATCAGGATACCACCAAGTTCTAGCAAGTATAATGAGTGCCAAGCAAACATCAAATACTCTGACAATTTTTTCTCTATCAAAATGTGTCCATGACCAAATTTGATGATTTCTGAAATCATAGGGTATACAGTTTGACTGTATTGCATACATATGAATGTTTTATAAAATGTATATGCATGTATAATATCAGTATACATATCTATGTGTATGCAAATAGATTAGATAGCTAGATAGATAGACAGACAGATAGACAGATGGACAGACAGATATTTAGACAAATGTGTGATTTTCTTCAAAGCAGACTAGATTTGAAATCAAAGAACCATGGTGCAAATTTTAGCTTTGATATATACTTCCTATGCAACTTTGTATCACTAATTTCTTTTAGTCTGACTTTTATAATCTAGAAGGAAATCTGAGTGAGTCAGATTAAATTCCCTCTAATGTCTATTTTAGTTTTTAGTCCTTGATCCAATTTACCAGTATATAGTTATGTAAATACTGAAATTATCCTGAGAAAATTTATACTGCATATTTCTTAATGTTTTGTGTCTTAAGTTCCTTACCTAATAGACCACTGCGAAGACCAGATGAAATGCATAGTAGGCCATGAATTTCTTCTTAGAAAAGTACTATATAATAATTTTCTAAATAATTGTACTAATAATCCTATATAATCAAAAATGTCATAAAACCAAATTTATTTGAATTTTGTAAGAGTTGCTGCTTTTACTTATCAATATGTCAGATTTACTTACATAAAAGTTATAAATAGCTGGGAATTAAAAACTGTGTGATATTTATAAGGGTATATATTTCCCACCTTTTTGAACAAGTAATAATAAATTCATTATTTTTTCTTTTTTTGTAAGTAACCCAAAATTATACATTTGTTTCATTCCTGGAAAATTTTCTTACATTGTCTTAGTGTTTTCCATTATAAACTACCTTATATTTGATGATTTTGTATTTATTGCCTTGATACTAACTCTGTGTATGAACATACCTATAGATTACAAACTATTAAGCATACATATGTATATATGTATATTCCTTTACTCAAACTCAAGCTGTCTTTGGTTGGCACCTGGACTAGCGACATCATAGATATAATCAAGCACAATAAGCATATATGATAAAGAAATACGCATATTTTGCATAGATGTGCAATATATGCACATTGTAAGAGAAGCCTTGCACAGAGAGGGGCTTTTGGAATGTTGAATACAGAGAGACTTGAGTGACAGGAGAGGCAGTTGGAAGGAATAAGAAGGACTTCTGGGAAAGGAACAGTCATGGAGAGGGGAAGGAGTTTGTCCTGGACCCTGGACTAGACAGAGCCCATACCTCACCTCAGGATTCAAATTCCCTGAATACCTGAGGATATCCCTATATTTTACTTGTACCTCAAAGACCTATGATTGTACCTATTCTCCTGGACAACAAAAGAAAAAGGGCTGGCTGAACACTTTACAGAGGCTTAAGTGTCTTTACCCAGAAAGCTTGCTGAGTCAGCCTGAAGACAACTTATTCTCACTGTGCCTACCAATGAAAGACATTGCAACCTCCCATTTAGATTGAGTTAGCAGTGTAGGAAGGAAGACGAAATCAAGAACGTTCCTGGCCGAAGCCTTTTGGTTTTGGCTTACGTCAAAAGAGACTCCACACCGTCCTATGATCAGACTAGGGCAGTGATGGGCAAACTACAGACCACAGGCCAGATGTGGCCCCCTGAAATGTTCTATCCTGCCACCGTGGAACATTATTCCTAATATGATGAAAACAATGAGTAGGATACAATACAATGAAACTTTGAAAGAGTTGTCTTAGAAACAGAATGACATCGGAGCATTTCCTTTCCTTTGGCCCCCTCTTTAAAAAGTTTGCCCATCACTGGACTAGGGCATTCCTGTTCCTTCTCTCCAAATACCTTTCCTTTAACTTGTTCATTAAACCACTCTTTTGAATTGAGATAAAACAGTCAGATAAATCCTTTTTGAGAGGAAAGGGCATGTAGGGTGAGGGGTTTACTTAAGGGTGAAAAGCTCTCTGTAGCCCCAAGTTTTGTCAATTCTTGGGGTGCCCATCATTGCTTTTTCACCCTAGCTGGAGTTGACCAGGAGGGACATGGGGGAAGGTCAAGCATAAGCAAAGTTCTGACCAACAGCCAAACCCATTTCCTTCAACGTCTCTGCCCTGGCCAGACTCCTGCTTGCCTTTTCACAACCACCATATCCAACAATGTCAGAGTGCAACCATTGACTCTCTGTCAGGAAGGGAGGAAGTTTCCCTACATGTCAACTAGTCAGTCCATCTTGACTAGGACCAAACAACACCTACTAGGGGAACTCCCTTTCAGTCTTTTGATATTTCCATCCCTCCATTAGAGAACTATCAACACAGATGGGGAGGGGATTTCCCTGGAGGAGTTAGTTCACTGACTCTCTCAACAACCTAAAATAAAAAAGAAGCAATAGAAACATATCTCACTGCAGTGAGAAGGGAGAGTAGGTTAGGTCGTATGTCACCTAAGGAAATCAGGCAGAATGAGGAACAACCAAGCACACTGCTACATGGGTAGAGAGGCAAAGAACCTGCAGAGCCAGAAACAACATGTGGCAAGCCATGCTGGTGAGGCAACTGAAGCAGAAAAGCAGGGTATAAGCCCAACACTCTTCCAAGTGGCCTAGGGTAATGAAGCAGCATAACAGGCAAGCAGAGGAGACCATTAGGCAAAAAGGTGACCAGTACTAAGGAGGGTGGGATCCAGTTGGACAAAATAGATGCAAGCTTTCCATAGGAAGTCAACTAGGCTACCCCACCAAAGTGCACACTGTGGGAAGCCAAAGACAACTAGGACTACACCAAGCCCCAGAAAAAAGCTACACCAAAAGCTTGAAAAGTGCTCCCTCTATCCCAGGAACAGAGTACAACCTCAAAAGATAGACAAGTATTTTTAAAAAATAAAAACTAGAAAAATATGCAAAAGAAAAAATACATAACCTAAGAATACAACTTTAGCAAGAAGAAAGAAAAAAAATACAAACTCAGAAAAGAATAACAATGGCAAAAAGGAAACAAAAAAGTGAGTGTGTCAGATCCTAAAAGTAATTCCTGAAAGAACTTGAAATGAAATTAAAAATGAAATAATAAGATAATTGATAGAAAGAGTTAATAGTTTAGGAAAATATTACTGAAAAAAAAACTCCTTAAAGTATAAAATTGGCCAAATGGAAATGTAGAAAAAAAAACACTAAAGAAATAACTGTAGAAAAGCAGAAATATTCATTGCATCCTTTTCTAGGCCCTAATAGAGTAAAAATTATAATTTATGAAATATTGAAAGTTAATTGGAAACTAAATAATCTTATTTTAAAGAATGAATGGGTCAAAGAACAAAACATATAAACAATCATTGATTTCATTAAAGATAATGGCAATGTGGAGACAATCTGCCCAGCCTTATTTGATGTAGCCAAAATTGTATTCAGGTACATTTATATCTCTAAATGCTTACATTAGAAAAATAGAGAAAAAAATTAGACTGATGAGTGGGCTATGCAAGTTAAAAAGTTAGAAAAAGAGCAAATTCAATATTCCCAATTAAACAATAAACTGGAAATCCTGAAAATCAAAGGAGAGATTAATAAAATCAAAAGTAAGAGAATTGTTGAACTAACAAATGAGGAAAGGAGCTGACTTAATAAAAAAATCAATAAAATAAATAAATCATTGATAAATTTGATTTACAAAAGAAAGAAGAAAATTTAATTGCCATTATCAAAAGTGAAAAAGGTGAAATCATGATCAATGAAGAAGAAATAAAAACAATTATTAGGAATTATTTTGCCCAAATACATACCAATAAATCTGACAATGAAAGTGAAATAGATGACTATTTACAAAAATATTAATTGTTCAGAAAATGAAATAGATTACTTAAACAAAGCCATATCAGAAAAAAAAATTGAGCAAATTATCTATGAATTCCCTAAGGAAAAATGCCTGGGAACAGATTGATTCACAAGCAAATTATACCAAACATTCAAATAACAATTAAATCTAATATTATACAAACAAAAAATAGCCAAAGAAGAAACTCTTCCTTATTCCTTTCATGAAACAAATATGGACCTAAGCCAAAAAAGAGCATAACCAAAGAAAGAAAATTATAGAACTTTCTCCTTCATGAATATTGATGCAATATTAAAAAATAAAATACTAGCAAGGATATTATAGTAATACAGCAAAATGTTCAGACAGAATGACTAGGCTGATTTTAAATCAAGAATGAAAGGATTGTTCAATATGAAGAAAACATTTAGCATAATTGACTATATCAGTAACAAAACCAACAGAAATAATATGTGTATCTCAGGAGAAGCAGAAAAAGATTTTGACAAAATATAATATCCATTCTCTATAAAAGGAATTAGAATTGTGATGGCAAAACTATGGCACACATGCCAAAGATGGCATATAGATAAATATCTATGGGCATTCACTACCAACTAATTAGTTACTAGAAAGACAGGGACTCTGGGGAATTTCCCCCTTCCCCCTCTCCACCATGCCTCCTTACCACTCTGCCCATCAGCCCAATCAAAGTGCTTACTCACTCTCCTGAGTGGAACACTAGGAATAATCACCTCCTTTTCTTCCTCCCCTGTCTCCGTTAAGGTGGTGAGAGGGAGTGGGGTACAGCATGCAGTGGGAGAAAGGGCATGACACATTGTCTCTAAAATGTTCTAAAAGTTTCACCATGATTGAATTAGAACAGTAGAAAACATTGAAATAAATTGGTCTTTTCTTAAAGTGATAAAAAGCATCTATCTGCTTAAAATCATCTGCAAGCATTAGTAGTAAAGGAACTAAGTTGGAAACATTTCCAATAATGTGAAAAGTGAAACAAGGATTCCCATCCTCACCACTACTATTTAATACAAATTTACTAGTAATGCTATCTATAGCAATAAGTGAAGAAAAAAGAAATTGAAGGAATTAAAATAGGAGATGAGGAAACAATATCATTACTCTTTATAGATGATAGTGATGACATAATTAGAGAACTTCAGAGAATAAATAAAAAAACTAATAGAAACGATTAACAACTTAAAGTTTCGGGATATAAAATAAAATCGTATAAGTCATTGGCATTTCTATTTACCACCAACAAATTCCCACAGCAAGAGATTGAGAAATTTCATTTAAAATAATTATAGACAATACGAAATACTGGGGGATCTTCATACCAAAACAGAATCATCAAATATAAGAACACAATAACAAAAACATTTTTCAATAAATAACATCTAAACAATGGGGAGAAAAACATGAATCTAATGGATAGGTGAAGCCAATACAATAAAAATGGTGATTCTATCTAAATTAATTTACCAGTTCAGTGCCATAACAATCACACTATCCAAAAATTATCTCATAATGCTAGAAAAAGTAAGAACAAAATTCATCTGGAAGAAGAAAATATCTAGAATATGAAGGAAATTAATTTTTAAAATGAATGAAAGAGGCCTAGCTATACCGAATCTCAAACTGTATGACAAAGTATTAATCCTCAAAACAAGATGGCAATGGCTAAGAGATGAAGTAGTGGGTCAATTAAATAGGTTAAGTAATCAATACAGTAGTAAATAACCTAGTAGCCTAGTGTTGTATAAATCCAAAGATCTGAACTCTGAGCAGGAAGAATTTAATATTTGAGAAAAATTGCTGAAAAAATTTCAAAACAGTATGGCCAAAACTAGGCACAGACTAGCATCTCATACCATATAGAAATATCAGTCAAAATAGGTACTTTATCTAGAAAGAAAGAGTGATATCATAAGCAAATTAGAGAAGCATGGAATATTTACACCTCAGATTAATGTATAAGGGAAGAATTTATAACTGAACAAAATATAGAGAAAATTCCAAAAATTATATGTACAGTTTTGATTGGGACTGCTCTGAATGATAATATATATATATATATACATATACATATACATCTACTGTGGGATCAGGCCTTTTTTTTTCTGTTCATACATTTTCTAATGACATTCATTATATTACTTTTGTGAAATGTTCCACCTTCAGCTGCAATGTGGCACATGGAACCCAACACATAAGGCTACATGGCCCTGTGCAAGGTATTTCATTAATTAGCATTTTAGGAAATTCTCTAATAATATAAGGTGTAAAGAAGATTCTGATCTGCATTGGAACAAGAAATTTTCTCATAAGAGAAATCGTGATGCTGAGAAAAGCATTAGTCTAGTCTAATTTCATACCCTTAAATTCTTCTTCCATTCCCTTCCTAATCTAGAGGAATTAAAATTTCTATACCAGTACATTAGTTGACACATTGAATTGAGGAACTGGAAGAGTTTTTTAATGTTCATCCCCATCTTTAATCATGTACTTTGGATACTCGCTGTCTTTTCTAGAAGAGTAACATTGTATCTTTGTGAGTGACAAAAGGTCATTAGTCTAATAGCTATAATACTATAATTCATTATCATTATTAATAGATTATTAAATAATGACAAAGTCTACTTTTCCTAATATATCCAATTAATAACATAATTTACTTTACTTCTCACATTATCTGTACATTCTTCAAAAGCAGCTTCTTACTGGAAAAGATAGTGAGACCAACAAAGATGCCAGCATACTTAAGACATTTTTGGAGCTTTCTGGTGGAATAAAATAGAAGTGTATTCAATACCTGAATAATTACACTGAACATGCCACACCCTAATATAGGAGGAAAACTGATTTAATTATTTTAAGGATTAACTAAACTGACTAAGCCACTGTATTCCTCCTGTGAAAAGAGTGTGTCTTTTGGAAGACAATGAACTGAGTAAGATTTGAGCACTATCCCATAAAACTCAACAAACACTTCCCTAATTCACTGCACTCAAAATAACCAAATTTTGGAAAATGGGGCCAATCTTAGGCATACTTGGGAAGTCAGAAAATTTTGTCCTTACATTGCTAGGCTTGACTCCTTTTTGAAATTACATGCTTCATGATTCCAATATAATCATTCTGCTCTCTAGTTTCACACTATAGAAACTAAATCAAGATTGTCCTATCCAGCAAAGTGTTAAAATTGAACTCTCCCCCTTTTCTCTCAAATTTTTTTATTAAGAAGAGGCTGACAGAGTCTTAACATTAAGCTAGTAGACAATGGAAAAGCACTAAACAAATTTATTATAATGGATAGAGTTTCAGGGTTGGAGACAGGAAGAAATATTCCTTAGTTGAAATCTTGTCTCAGATACTTATTACCTATATGATCCTGGGCAACTCACTTCATGGTGTTTGCCTCGGTTTCCTTAGTTGAGGAAGACATTGGATGAGATGGAGAAGGAAATGGTAAACCCCTCCAATATCTTTGCCAAGAAAACCCCAAATGGAGTCATGAAGAAATGGACATGATTGAAAACAACTGAACAAAAAGGGAATAAATAGAATAAAATAATGATGTCAGAAAAGGTAGTAGATACTTGAGCTAGATCTTAAAAGAGGAAAGGGGTGCAACTAGAGGAGTCAGTGGATTGAGAGCCAGGCCAAGGGACAGAGGTCCTGATTTCAAATCTGACCTCAGACACTTTTAGTTGTATGACTCTGAACAAGACACTTAACCCCCATTCCTGGCCATTATGCTCTTCTGCCTTGGAAACAATACAAAATATTGATTCTAAGATGGAAGGTAAAGGTTTAAAAAAAAGGAGTAAAGGCATTCTATGGGACAAAGGTGAGGAATGCATGCATTCCAGAAAGGAAAAAAGAGAGATGCATATACAAATAACCAATTATGTCCCAGCCAACATGCTAAGCATTTTATAAATGTTATCTTATTTGATCCATATAATAACCCTGGGTATTATTATCATCCTTTTTTTACACACAAGGAAACTGATGAAGTTAGAGATTGTCACTTAAAAGGCATTAAGATAATATGTTTCTGATCCTGGATTTAAACATTATTCTGACTCCAAATTTATCTAATACACCATCTAGGCATTCTGAGGGAAAGTAATATCCAATTAACCTGAAAAAAATAGACTGAAGCTATGTTGTGAAGGATTTCCAAAACAAAATAGATAAGCTTATATTTGATTTTAAAGCAAATAGGATGCTGCTAGAGAGTCTACTGAGTAGAGGAAGTATGTAGTCACACTCTGCTTAAGGAAAGTTTTCAGCCATGTCAGGGATTGATCAAAGAGGGGAAAGGTGTGAGGTAGAGAAAATAATTAAAATTCTATTTTAGTTCTCTAGAATAGCAATAATGAGGGCAACTAAAAACAAACTATGTGAATATAGAAAAGTGGGAAGACTTAATAGATGTTTTATACCTGCATTTTACAAAAAAGCTACCTGTTTGGATATGGAAGGTAAAAAGAGTAGGTAATTGATGCTTACACAATGGTAATAAAACTTGGAGTTTGGAAGAATGGTGATGCTTTCAATAAAAGTTGGAAAATTTGGCAAATAACAAGTTTTTATTCAATGTTATTAAAATTAAGAAAATATAAATATTAAATTCATTTACTACTTCATTAGTATAAAAGTGCCATGGTAGTAAATACTTTCTCCCTTACAATTATTTTTTTCTAAATTATATTTTATTATTTTCATATTATAAATTAAAGCATTACTATTAGTGCATATTTCATTTGAGCAGGCACTATTAGTGTACATTTCTCCTAGATCTATTTTCCAGGGCAGTTGTTTTTTCAATATTTCATATTTTATTCCTTTTTTCATTGTTTTGATTTAGTTTTATTGTTTCTTGATGTCTTGTGAAATCATTAACTTCTAGTTTCCCAGTTCTAATTTTTAAGAAATTATTTTCCTCCATCAGCTTTTGAGCCTCCTTTTTTCATTCGACCCATTTCTTCTTGAATTCTTTCATTTATCTTCCTCATTTTTCCTCTGCCTCTCAATTGATTTTTTAAATCCTTTATGAGTTCTTCCAGAATCTGAGTCCAATTTGTATTTTTCTTTTGAACTTTGCATGTTTTTGCTTTGCTTTCATTGCCCCCTTCTGTTTCTGTGTCTTGATTTTTGTATCCATAAAAAAATCTTTATAGTTAGGTGCTTTTTCAGATATCTGCTTATTTCCCCATCCTTTTTAAAGGTATACTCTGCTCTCTTGGATTTTATGGCACCCTCTTAAACTTCAGTCCTTCCTTTATGCTACCCTTAGTTTTATTTCTGGGTTTCTACAAGTTTCATTTTTTCCAAAATGGTATGATAGCCTGTGGGCTGGAAACTCTGAAAGCCACCTTCCATTCCTCATTCAATTAAGGCCTGGGACTGCCTACAGATGAAATTATAGCCTCTGACTTGTGAGAAAGTTTTTGATCTCACTCTGAATTTGATCAGGTCAGGCACAGAGCAGACTGCCCTGCCCTGCAGCTCTGCCTTCAGCTTTTGCCAAGAGGATGAAGGGGTACAGCTTTGTGTAGACTGACTACTTCAAACTAGGATTGATGTCCTCACCACAAGCCCAAGCTGGGACTTCTGGTCTACCTCTGGCCCTACACAGATCAGGCTGTGCGACATTAATTGCCCTAGGCTAGAATTCCAGACCTCACTGCAGGTTCCCATGGAACTTTAAGGGGTATGCATTGGTCTGGACTACTATTGGCCCAGGAAGGGTCTCCAAGTCTGGAGGTTTACTTGGGCTCATGTTTAGAACCTGCCACAGTAGATGTGAAGTGAGGTTGTTTGGGAATTGATCTTGGCTTGCTTCTTAATTCTTACCATTGCCTCCTACTGACTGTACTCCCCTCTCACCACAGTTTTCCAAATGTTCTATGCCTACCTTTCAGGCTATTCTCTTCTTGAAAGTTACTTCACTCTGGCTCCTTATTAGTTCTTTCACTCCTTTATTTGTTTTGTGGTGTTATTTTAAGACCAAATGGAGAGAATTCTCATGGTGGTTTCGAGCTTCCCAGCTTCTGTTCTGCCATCTTGTCTCTATTGACTAATTTGAACCTTAAGTAGCTTAGCTTTGACTTAAATATGTCCTAGTTACAGCCTTGTTTCTTTCTTCCATTTTTGAAAATATCTTCTATAATATTAAAGAAATTCAATTTGAAAAATATTCACGTGCTCTGCAAACTTAAAAACTTTTTTTTCATGTTGTTATGTATCCTGAGGAGGGCAAATCTGAAATGCAAGTTATGAGATCATTAAGAGAAATGCTTCCTGCCCCTATGCCTGTAAAACAGGAACTTAAAAATATTTTTCCCTCCACATTTATAAAAGTTTTGCAGATTCTACCATACACATTCAGACTCAATAAGGAATTTTGACAGGAATATCAAAAGCAGAATAAGTTCCCAGTTAAGTTTTTAAAAACATAAGTACATCCAAAGAATAGTGCACATGAAGAAATACTAAATTGAGATACCACATTTTCAGAGGAATATTCCTTTGCAGTTATTTAAGATGTAAAGCTATTTTTTTTTGCTTTTGTGTATTTTGCTAGGTTTACCTTTGGGTAATCATCTTTGAATGTTTACAAATTAGTTTTAGATGTAAATGGGGAAATATGTGGGTTAGAAAGCATAGGGAATTGTCTTGACAGCTGGAAATTAATTATTTTTCTCATCACTATTGAAAATATGGTATAATATCTTTCTTTCATTATTTTTCTCTCTTTTACCTTAGTTTTTCATTCTGTCCTTTGTTCCCAATACAAAGAATTATCCACGTGCCTGAAAAAATCATCACATAATATGCTGGAGATTGTTTGTTGTTGTTGTTAAATCAACTTGTGGAGCCATTGAATTCAGTTCCAATAATCCAGAGCAATAAGGTATTTATTTTTATTTTCTTTCCTCTGCAATCCCATGAAAAATCCAAGTTTTTCACATTTCATATAAGCTACATGGAAATACATCCACTTGTTACACCTGGAATTCTTACATTTATATTCATTTCAGATAACCTCTTCACCTTTACTTAGTCTTAAAAAACAAGTGAAAGGAAGAAAAAAGCATTAAAGAAAAATGAAGACTGTTTTAATCCATCTATAAAGCAACTAAATATTAATCAAAATTATTTTTAGGGAATGTATTCACATTGAAAGACTTAAGAAATATGATCAATGAAATAACTATGATTCCAGAAGACTCATGAAAAAGTATACTACCCACCTCCTAAAATGAAGGTGAGAGAATTGGAGTATAGATTGAAAACTATATTTTTGGACATGTACAAAGAAAGAATTTCTGTTGATTGAATTATGAATATGTTTTACAAGGGTTTCATTTTCCTTTATTGCCAATGGGTGGATTTGAAGTGAGAGGGGAAAATGCATTTAAGAGGTACTTCCCTCAGAAGACCTGCCAATTTATTGTCTAATTTTATTTGCCACATAGAATTAATAATTTAGTCTTCTTAGTATCCACTTTGAACTTGATACAATTGAGGTAAAGAAGATGTTTTAGTTGCTGAGCTATTCAGGAGATACTATAGAAGATAGATAATTGCTAGTATAACACTATTTTGATATAAGAAAACATCATTTAATGAGGTGAGAGGAAATTACTTGGAATAACAGAAAATATGAATGATAAAGATAATTTATTTCCTAAAATTTTATATTTCTAATTAATGAATGGATAGATAGATGGGGGGAAGCATTTATTAATCATTTTGTGAGAAAAACTAGGTACTGCTGATACCAGCAGAAAATCAATACTGTGCCCCTATTAAAGAACTTATGTTCTTGGGGAGATAAAAAACACAATATAACTTTGTCATATAGAGAACCCAGTGGTTCTTAGGAGACAATAGCAAAGCATTGTTTTAGTTTTATTTTGATTTATAAAGCATCTCTGCTTATGATGTTTAATAACTTAACACACTAACATATTACATTTTTTTAGACTTAGTACTTTAAAATAATTTTCCCTATTAATTACCCTGTGGAGATAAATAGTACAAGAAGTATTATGATATCTACTTTGCAAAATAAGGAAATGTAGACTTAAAACTTGAGAGTGATTTCCTTTAGGTTATTCAGTTTGCAAATGGCAGAACTATAATAGGAATTCTATGTGATAGGTGACCACTGAGTTCTAATATCAGCTCTAATATTCTAGGTGCTCTCTGTAGTCTTCTCAGATCCACAGCTCAATCTATACACAAAGACAAAAAATATAAACAAAAGGACAGAAAAAGTAGACACTTCAAAAGATACAATTAATTCTTTATTGTATGAATTGCCTTATTGAATTTCAAATCTTCTGAAACTGAGACCTGTGTTTTACTGTTATTTCCCATATCTCAATTGGTAATGCCATGTGGGTATGAATGATGGTACAATAGGATCTTAGAGGAAAAGTTAAAAATTAATCATGACCTGAAGAGAAATAAGAACATATATGGTAGAGATGAATGGATAATAGTAATAATATTAGAGAAATAGTATAAAAGATATAATCAAGGAATTTTTAGATTGGGAAAGAGAACAGACTAGTCACAAGACAAAAATGAATCATAACACAGTAAAGGATAGCTGATAAGTAGCCTGTTGCCCTGGAAATTACCAAATATTAAAATAACTAGATGTAATCTTTCCCCTAATTGGAAGGGGGGATTCTTTTGCATTATTTATAGGAGGATATGAATGATAGTTATTATTGTTGTTATTCAGTCATGTCCTCCATGGTTATATGGACAAGAACACTCAAATACTATCTCTGGTTTTTTTTGGTAAAGATTCAAGAATTGTTCATCATTTCCTTTGATGGTAGATTAAGGCAAACAGAGATCAAGTGACCTTCCAAGATCACACATCTAATCAGTATCATGAAGCTAGATTTGAACTTAGGTGACCCTGACTCCAGCCCAGTGCTCTACTTCCAGACCATCTTGCTGCCTCTTTCAGGGACAATTACCATGTCAGTGATGGGAAAACTTTCGAAAGGGGACCAAAGGTAAGGAAATGCTCATCTGTCCGTCTTTTTCTAAGGCAACTCTTTTGAAGTTTCATTGTATTGTATCCTACTTGTTGTATTCATTGGATTAGGAATAATGTTGCATGGCTTGGATAGAACATTTCAGGGGGCCACATCTGGCCCGTGGGCCATAGTTTGCCCACCACTACCATAGGTGAAAAAGCACAAGTATGTTATGGTGATAATAAGAAGGAATATTGATATTTGTGATTTCACAGATTCACTGAAGTATTAAAGTAAAATTATAAAAATAGTCAAAAAATCAAGACAAATAAGCATTTCTTTATGAAGGACTTCATACCAATTTATCTGAGCAGGTACTTAAGATACAAATGAAAATGATTTTGACAGTTTCTCTCTACTCTTTAGTGGTTTCCTTACATGTCATTAAAGTAAAGGATGGTAGAAAAGATGTAAATATTTTTCTGATATATTTTGTGTGATAACTGGGAATTAAAAGTTAGTAAACTGCATACACTATTTGGCCCAGTTTTATTACTTGTAGGCTTATATCCCCTAAATATCAAAATGTGGAAGCATATGTACAAGTATTTAAAATAGTTCTTTATTAGTGACGGAGACTGACAGTAGGTAGTGAAGTGTAGTAATAGGAACAGGACCCTCCTATTCTGAAATCCTGGATTTCTCACCAGTCAGCACTAGTTAAACATAATTTGCAAGCATTAATCATATAGTGTGTATATATGTATCCTATACTGAACCATCAGCTTTATGCCCAATTTGTTTTATTAATTACACATATTGTTCTTTATTTACCTTACTTCTCTACAGTTAAGACCATACTGCATACCCTACCCCATGTTTCTATTCTGGAAGGCAGTGAGACCTCTCCCACAATGGCCAATGTTGACAAGGTGCACTAAGGACTCTGGTATTCCAGAAGAATCCTCCAAACTTGTGCAAGATCCTTATTCCCTTTGACATACATGTCAAACCCCAACTAATTTTAGACATGCCCATTTTCCAGGTTTTGGGGGAAAGGTGAAGATTTCTCTTGAATGGGAGATGACTAGACCCCAGACTCTAATAAATATGGAAACCTTGAACATTAGGGCACTAAAACTGCTACTCTACAGCAGAAGCTTCTATTATACAGCTGGGAGCTGCTACTTTGCACCAGGGGCTGCTACACCACACATCCACACCTGAAGAGCTACTATCCTATTAACTATAAAGAAGTCACTCTACTATTCTGTAGGTCCATGATGGTGAACCTATGGCACAGGTGCTGAAAAGGACATGCAGAGCCCTCTCTGTGGGCACATATGCAGTTGCCTGCCAGAGTTTGTTACCATCAAGTCAAAGGGACTCAGGGTGGAGCTGTTCCCCTCCCTGTCTCCACTTTGCCTGAGGACATTCCTCACTTCACCTGCCCCTCTGCCCAGCAGCCCAATGGGAGTACTTCTTCCCTCCCAAATCAGGCCTAAGGTGCTAGGTGGGGAGTGGCTCACATGCTGCATGAGGGCATGGGGCAGATGGCAGCCCATTGAGTCTGTGGCAAAGGTAATTTCCATAGTGGATTTGGAGATGAACTAGGTTTGAGGGAAGTATAGCTTACAGTGTGGCACATAGCTGGAGGGGAGGGGAGTTCTCGGGCCACTCTCCTCCCCCTCTCCATGTTCTCCTCTCATCACCCACCCTTCTGCCCAGCAGCCCAATAGGAATACTTCCTCCCTCCATGCCTGGGGTAAGAAGGGAGCCAGGAGGAGAAGAGAGAGTGGAATGTGGCATTTGGTCCCTGGGGGGGGCAGAGGGAGCAGGCACGGCACTTGGTCTGAGGCAGGGTGGGATGTGAGGTTAGACCTGGTGCTCCATCTCTAAAAGGTTCACCATCACTGCCATAGGGCTACATGATTAGCCCACAAGCTATTCTACCAACTATTATGCTATTATACCACTATAAACCATTTTTCCTTCAAATAAAATTATTTTCTTATTTCTAGATTGAATGTAGTTTGAGTCTCCTATTCTTGGGATGAGACCCTGCCAGAAACTTAGGTGTGTTTCTCCCACAACATAAGTAGCTCAAACTTGGAAACTAAAGAAATTATCTTCTAATCAGGAATGGCTAGATCAATTGAAGCATATGAAGGTAATAGAATGAAAAAGGAATGTATATCCAAGAGGGGATATGTTGGTAGGAAAGAACTAGATGGATTGGTGATTAAAAAACTCACCTAGGGACTTTCCTAGAGCCAGTGAAGTACAAACCCCTTGAGACTATGGGAAACCAAGTTTATTTTACTTATTGAAGTTAAGGAAATGGTAGGTAATGTATCTATATCTCCTCCCACTTTCTACACTCCTCTCATAAGAAAGCTCTTCTGATCTTCTTTAAAAGCTTCTTAGTCATTTCCTACTCTTTCTATCCCCAAAAAACCATCTGACATCCTTGCTAAAGTAAATATCCCAGATTGTCTCTAAAAGGCTGAGGAGACAGGACTCACAGGTGGAATGAGTCCTTCCCCAAGCATGGGGTTGGTTTCTTAGGTAAAACCCAAAGTCCCAGTTGTAAAATGCTTTGGTTTATCTTAGCCAAATTGCCACAGCCAAATTGTCCACAGCCAGATTATTTACAGCCCTTCAGGGAAACACAAATCCTCTCCTAGGTATTCTTCCAAACCCAAGAATCTCCTAGTTTTTTCATGAAACTAGTTAAGTTATAGCAGTGATTCCCAAAATGGGCGCTACCACCCCCTGGTGGGTGCTGCAGTGATCCAGGGGAGCGGTGATGGCCACAGGTGCATTTATCTTTCCTATTAATTGCTATTAAATTTTTTTAAAAATTAATTTCCAGGGGGCTAAGTAATATTTTTTTTTCTGGAAAGGGGGCGGTAGGCCAAAATATTTTGGGAACCATTGTGTTATAGGAACAGATGGAACAGGTGTTATCCCTTCCAGCTCAGGGAAAGGACAGTTGTTTAATGGCGGTTAATCTCAGTTAACTCCCAAGATTCTCCTCTGTAATGCTTTTTCTTTATAGATTCTTTTCCCAGGATTTGTGGCTAAATTCTCCTCTTTCTCTTTTAGAGATAACTTTTTGCATTTTCCCCTACCCCTTATCCTTACAAGAATATAATTTCATCATAAGAAATGAAAAAAAAATCAACAGGTTCAGAGAAAACTGAATAAACCTCTTTAATCAGATTCAAAATGAAGTTTGCAGAATTAATTTACACAACAGCAGAGAGAAAAAGTTTAAGAGAGTTTAGAACTATATTTAATGCAATGATAAATCACAAGTTGAGATGACTAGAAAAGAATTCCCCCTTCTCTTGGAACAGAAGTGATAAACAACATCCAGAAAAAAAATACATGCATGTTTTGATATAACTAGTGTTTGAATTTAGTTTTGTTATTCTAAAAATTAGTATTGTGAAGATTTTTATAATTATAGTTGGGAATCAGTAAAGAAGAAAGAAAAATATTTTTAAAAATATATAGGGATGGAGGGAAATAAAAGAGAGGAGAAAGGGAGAGAAACAGACTGAAAGGGAAAGATGGAGAGAGAATATGAAGGAGAGATTAAACAAGTCAATGAAGTAAAAGATAAATTTAAAAAAAAATAAATTTGAAAGTCCTTACCTTCACAGTACCTATGATATACTTAGAGTATACCTGGCGAAGAACATGTATATGAATATGATAAAATGTAATAACAGCAAAAAGGAGGTATTGAATAGTGGTCTTTAATTTTTTAATTATTAAAATTTTATCAATAGATAAATTTGAGTAAATAAAAACTGACTCCTCAGAGAAAAAGAAAAAGACACTTCCGATATAAATCTACAGCTTTGCTTTATTCAAAATTAGACTTTTAGTATTTTTAACATTTGCTAATATATTTATTTATATGGTCATTTTTATTTTTTTAGGTAGCAATGTAGAGGCATCCCTTATCAATCGCAATATTAACTGCTGATCAGTTGTTGAGAATGTAGGTAAGACCAAGAGATCTTTGAACATCAGCAGCAATCTGAACCAATGCCAATGTGAATTCTTAGTTGTCATAATCATTACCCTAGGAAGCATGCCGTATGTAGAGATGACCTAGAAACTGCTTCTCAGGTGCTGCAACTCCCAAAGGAAACTAACAAATTTAACCTGAATTTAAGGAACAAATAAACTCCAAATAATATGAAAAAGTTGAAGTATTTAACATATCTTTAAGAGATCATAACACAATAAAAATAGGAATTCAGGTAGCACAAACAAAACACAGCCTTAAATTGAGAATCAATCTTTTTTTATACATTTATTAATATTCATTTTTAACCTGATTACATGCTTCATACTCCTACTTTCCCCTTCACCCCCCGCTCTCCCCCCACCCATGGCCGACGCACATTTCCACTGGTTGTAACATGTGTCCTTGTTCAGGGCCTATTTCCATATTGTTTTTAGTTGCATTGGTGTGGTCATTTCGAGTCCACATCCCCAATCATGTCCACCCCAACCCATGCATTCAAGCAGTTGTTGTTTTTTTTTATATGTTTCCTCTCCTGCAGATCTTCCTCTGAATGTGGGTAGCGTTCTTTAACATAAATCCCTCATAGCTGTCTTGTGTCATTGCATTGCTGCTGGTACAGAAGTCCATTACATTCAATTTTACCATAGTATATCTGTCTCTGTGTACAATGTTCTTCTGGCTCTGCTCCTTTCACTCTGCATCAGTTCCTGGAGGTCTCTCCAGTTCACCTGGAACTCCTCCAGTTTATTATTCCTTTTATCACAATAATATTCCATCACCAGCATATACCACAATTTGTTCAACCATTCCCCAGTTGAAGGGCATACCCTCATTTTCCAGTTTTTTGCTACTACAAAAAGCGCAGCTATAAATATTTTCATACAAGTCTGTTTATCTATGATCTCTTTGGGGTACAAACCCAGCAATGGTATGGCTGGATCAAAGGGCAGGCATTGTTTTATAGCCCTTTGAGCATAGTTCCAAATTGGCATCCAGAATGGTTGTATCAGTTCACAACTCCACCAGCAATGCATTAATGTCCCAATTTTGCCACATCCCCTCCAGCATTCATTAATCTCCCCTTCTTTCATTTTAGCCAATCTGCTAGGTGTGAGGTGGTACCTCAGAGTTGTTTTCATTTGCATTTCTCTAACAACTAGGTGGCTCACAGGGTAGAGAGCCAGATGTAGAGACAGAAGTACTGGGTTTAAATTTAGTCTCAGGCATTTCCTAGCTATATGAACATAGGCAAGTCATTTAAGCCCAATTGTGTATCTCTTACTGTTCTGCCTTGGAACTCAGCACCAATTCTAAGACAGAAGGTAAGGGTTTAAAAATATGTATTAACAAAATAGAAAAATAGGGATTAATGAACTGAGAATGCATTTGAATCAATGATTCCCAAAGTGGGCGCCACCACCCCCTGGTGGGTGCTGCAGTGATCCAGGGGTGTGGTGATGGCCACAGGTGCATTTGGGGGCAGTGAATAACTGTAAGGGGATGGTGATATTATGTGACAGGAGGTGTTAAGTAATATTTTTTCTGGAAAGGGGGCGGTAGGCCAAAAAAGTTTGGGAACCACTGATTTTAATTAAAAATTCAGTAATAAAAGAAATAAGCACAAGAGCAGAAAGCTTAAAAATTAGAGCAGAAATTATCAAACTAGAAACCAAAAAGACTATAGAATTGACAAAATTAAAATCTGGTTCTTCAAAAAGATTAACAAAAATGATAAAAATTTATTCATTTAATTTAAAAGTTGGCAAAAAATAAGATAAATACAGAAGATCCTTAGTTTTGATATCCTAAAGTATTTTTACCCAAATCACAAGGAAACATAATATATAATGTGGATATGCTAGAAGCATCACTGACAAATACAGTAATAAATCATTTATTAACCCTAGCCCAGCAATTATTCAATATAATTCTAGAAATACTAGCAAAATAACAATATCATAAGTAAAATTAATTAAAAATATAAAGGTAGGGAAAGAGAAGATGAAAAAATAATTATTATCTAGTGGCATGATAGTTTGCTTTGAAAATTCTAAGGAATCATCAAAGATACTAATTAACATAATTAATACTATTAGCAGTTCTGTAGGCTACCAAATAAATCCATGCAAAGCAAAAGCATGCCTATAGAATGACAACAAACTCCAAAAGTCAATAATAAAAAATTAAATCCAATTGAAAATAATGCTAAAATTCCAAAAATATCTGGAAGATTTTATAGTAAAGGACTTTTAATACTTATTTTGATTAATTGCTTCATGTCCTTCAAAAGTATTTAAAAAAACTTGGACAAAGAAATATCAGTGTTCATGGATGAACTATACCCACATAATAAAAATTACAATACCACCAAAAGTATCTCAGATAATTTGTGCTATACTAATATGACTACCAAATAGACACTTTAGACATTGAAATAAAGTCATAACAAAATTAATTTGTTTAAATGGAAGGATTAGAATATCAAGTTAACTTTAAAAAATAGAAATGATCAGAGAATAAACAAAGGAGTTAGGAATGAAACTCAATAATAGTGTTCAATAAATCTTTCAGCATGAGTTACTAAGGAAAGACAACCCTATCTGATAGGAGCTGCTGGTAAACTAGAAAGCAGTTTAGTACAAATTAGACTTAGGTAATCTCACTTTGAAAAATGTTTGCAACCTGAATATTAAATATTATAATATAAAAATGAGAACAAAAGTCATGTATATACCTTTCAGACATCTATGTAGTAAATACTTAGAATCTATTATATAAGATAAAATACATGAATTTTTTAAAAATCACAAGCAAAATTATTGCATCTATGATAGAATAAGAAATTACTGATTTAGAGAAAATATAAATATGTATATATGTACATATATACACACACGTGTGCATATATTTTCACCAATATATACAAGGAAATTTTCACCAAAGATGAAAAAGGATATGAACAATTAAAATTATTGAAGAATGCTTTAAAACAGTAATAATAAGAGAACATCAAATTAAAATAACCTTGAGGTTTTACCTAACATCATGTTCAGATTTGAAAATATGAAAATACATTGGGTAAAGTCAATATTAATGAGTTTGGATAAAGACAGAAATACTATCTTAGTGGATCTATGGGTTAGTAAAACCAATCTAGAAAGCAATATAATATCATGTAAATATATTCGCTTTTAAAAAATTCATATTGAATTTATATTTGTGTTTTAGTTCATAAATGACTAAACTAAATAACTCACAAATATATGTCAGTGGGCTATCACTAATCTCTCTCCATTTTAAACTATGGAAACTTTTCAGCAATTATATTATTGCATTAGTAGTAGAATAGACTCATCATAATCCAAGACAAATTAAAAATGTAACCTATGAATTATGAAATTCTACTGATAGGCATTTATCCCAAAGGAGTCTTTGTTAATAATAGAAAAGGCCTCCATAAAAATTTGGTTTTGATCAAGTCATTTTAAAAAAAAAATGAAAGGGGGGCAGCTGGATAGCTCAGTGGAGTGAGAGTCAGGCCTAGAGACAGGAGGTCCTAGGTTCAAACCCAGCCTCAGCCACTTCCCAGCTGTGTGACCCTGGGCAAGTCACTTGACCCCCATTGCCCACCCTTACCAATCTTCCATCTATAAGACAATACACCGAAGTACAAGGGTTTAAAAAAAAATCAAAGTCCTAGAAACAATTCATACAGCAAAGTAGATAAGATTGTGAAACATAAACAAATATAATGAAAACATAGAGAGACACATGAATAGATTCAAAGTAAAGCAAGCAGAGACAGGAAAACAATAACCCCAAGGACTACAATAGTACAAATGGAAATATATCATTCCCAGAGATTAAAAAAAAAGATGTAATAATACAAAGAATAAGCTTGGCCTTCTGCTTCTACTCCTTTACAAAAGTCCAGTGTGTTCATATGTGTAGAAACTATATTTGATGTCAGATTTTTTTCAAAATATTTATCAGTATTACTGATTTGTCCTCCTATTTATTAATAAAGTTTCTTTCTATGAGTCTTAGTTCCTTACTTTCCTTATGTTGAAAGAGATAAAGATTAGATCTTTTAGGTTATTGACACAGGAAACTTCCCAACCAGTGCCAGTTTAAAGTTTTTGCGACATGTTTAGTGTTAAAAAGGTGACTCTAGGAGGGGAAAGGAAAGGGTGATAACTGGGGAAAATTTAACAATGTGGAAGCAAAAAAAAAATGACAACAAATATCCACTTAAAAATAGAGGTTAATATCTAAGGAATAAGAAACTGAAAATAACATATTCAGAGACAACAGATGTGGTATTCAATTTATTTCCTTGTTTCTATGCAGTTGGAGCTCACAGTTCTCTCAATTCCTAATAACAGAAAGCCTGACAAAAACCTGTCTCTTCTCTAGTCAGGTAAGCTGTTTATGAGAGAGGTTGAGGCTAAGCCATGATTTTTTTTCCCTAAAAAAGGCCAGTCCTATTTTTCTCTTTAAAGTTAACTTCTGATTAAGGTTGAAAGAAGATAGGAGCACTCCCAAAGCTTGTGCCCTTTCATATCCCACTTCAGAGGAACTTCATACAATTTTTTAAGTGCTCTTCTTTTGTTCTAAGATCATTTCAGAGCAGCACATGCCTTGGCAACCTCCCATTGTCTAATTGCTGCCACTAATTTTTCCAGTCTGTTTGTGCCTTCCTGTCAGGAAGACAAGCTGTTTTATTTCTTTCCTCTTTGAGGATATCATAACATGAGCAAAACATCAGGCATAATTAGACAGAATTATGTTATAAATTCTCAAAGGAAAAAAATAGATTTTACTCAAAAAATTTTTGCATACAAGAGAGGAGTGACCTACTAGATTAGTTGGTCGGGGCAAAAAGTTAAGTAGATTTTGAAAATTCTAATTCCATCCTCAGCAATGTCCTGAAATGGTATTTATTTGCCTTGGCCCAGATTCACCTTTCAGGCCACTCTGTCTTGTTACTCCTGTGTAGAGTTAGCTGGCTTTATCTTTTTCTTGACACTTAAAAAATTCTTTCTGTTTTCCAATATAAGGATTCATTCCACCATATGGTCTGCTGGAGCTGATAAACCCTCCTGCATATTATGAAGTAATTAGAACCATGCAACACTATTCGTGCTGCAATAGCTAAGGTTATGTCAGTGTTTTCATGACCACCAAACCCTGCCCTCATTTCTAGGAGTTTATTATCATGCAGTCAATTTGATTTCAACTGAAACCTAGTAAGAATGAGCTGCCTGGCATCTTACAAGTTAACCCAGAGATCTCTTTTTCTCCATGTGGAAGTGAATAAATATATCAATTTTGTAAGGTGAAGTGAGGAAAAATTCTTACAATGGAGACTTAAATGACAAAATATTTTCTGCTCAAAGTATAGCAAAAATTGAACCTTAAAGTGTTTGTCAATGCCAGATTGCACGAATAGTGCTATGCTATTATTCCAAATACTGCTCTAAAGGGATATATGGCTATGGATAGGCCATTGTCCTAGAGGAAGAATAGTCCAGTGAGGAGAACTATCTCTGGAGTCATATGATGTTGGTTAAATATCACACCTCTGACACTTCCTTTGAAATCTTTGGGAAATCCTACACATTTCCTGGATAATAGTTTCTTCATTCCTAAGAAAAGAACATTAGATTATATGACTTTTAAAATTCCTTCTAGTTCTACCTCCATGATTCTAATGCCCTTTAATCATTAATTCATCTCTTCATTGTCTTCCTGGACTATTCTGCCTGATGGTATAGCTTTTGTTTGCATTGTATTGCTAGCTAGCATTCTGATTTTGTGACTCCATCTCTTTTCTGTTCATATTGCTACTAATAACATTTGCTAAAATATATATTGTAATATGACTTAGTCATATCAGTTATGTCTTACTCTGTGACCACATTTGGGGTCTGGATACTAGAGTGGTTTGTCATTTTCTTCTCCAGATTATTTTACAGATGAGGAAACCGAGACAAATGAGGTCAAGTGACTTGTCTAGGATCACATACCAACTAAGTACCTGAGATCATATTTGAACTCAGGTTTTTCCTTAGACCCAACCCAGTGTTCTATCCACTGAGCCACCTAGCTGTCCCTGCAAATATTTACCACTTCACAAAAAATGGTGCAAAGTACTTATACAAAATGATTTCTTTCTTCCTTAAAGATCTTATAATATGATCAAACTATCAGTTATAATTAGGCAAAATTATGTTATAAATCTAGAGTTAATGTAATGTTTTGGAAGAAATTTTCCATATCTCTAAAATTAAATCAAAGAAAGGTCATCCCACATTCTGGTTCTTCTCCACCTATTTAAGTTCATATTTTTTCTTTCATTTAAAAAATTCAGTTACATGTAGAAACAATTTTTGATAATTCTACCATTTAAGAATTCAGATTTTCTCCTTCCCTAGTCTTCCCCCTTCCCTGAGGTGTTGAATAGTCTTATACAAGTTATATCAGTACTTTCATGAAATAAATATTTCCTTATTGTTCATGTTGTGATAAAAAGCACATCAAACATATGTTAGAAATCTTATGAAAGCAGATAGTGGGCTTTGATCTTCATTCAGATCCAAACAGTTCCTATTTCAGCTGTGGATAGCATTTCCATCATGAGTACTTTGTGTTATCTTGGAGATTTGCTTTGCTGATAGTAGTTTAGTCATATATAGTTGATCATCATATAATATTTCTATTACAGTATACATTGTTTTCCTGGTTCTTCCCACTTCACTTTACCAATGTTATATGAAGCAATGTTCATATCATTATTTCAAGGTTTTTCTGAACTCATCCTGTTGATCATATCCTATGGTACAATAGTATTCCATTATAACCACATACCACAACTTGTTCCTCCATTCCTCTAGTGATGGATCACCCCTAAGTTTCCAATTCTTTGCCACTACAAAAGAGCTTCTAAAATATTTTGTAAGTCCTTTTCATTTATTTTTGATTTCTTTTAAATTCAATCCCAATAATGGTATTGCGTTATCAAAGAGCTTTGAGGTCCTTTGAGTATGGTTCCATAGATCTCTCCAGAATGGATGTATCACTTCACTGTCCCACCAATAGATTAGAGTCCCAGTTTTCCCACATCCCTTCTAACATTTATCATTTTCCTTTTTATCACAATAGCCATTCTAATAGGTATGATGTGGGTATCTCAGTTGCTTTAATTTGCATTTCTCTTAACAAGAGGTAGTTTATCCTCTTTTATTTTACTCTTTTTCCCCATGTATTCCTCTTTCCCATTCCTTTTTAATATATATCATCCCATGTTGTTTAGCTTCCTTAATTCTATGTATACACCTTTTCATTGACCTAATAGTGATAAAGTTCTTAAGTATCTTAGGTACTTTAGGTATCTTAGGTACTTTAAGTACCTTATTTTTCAATCATCATAGATATCTTAATTATTTCAATTGTCACCTTCCCAAGTATGAATATTAAGTATGAATGAATTTAACCTTATTGAAATCCTAAAGTAAACTTTACATTTTTATGCATATATTGAATGTTAAATGTGCTCATCAAATTTTTTTTAGTCCAGGTTTTTTGGTCAAGAATGTTTGAAATTCCTTAATTTCATTAAATTCTATTTTTCCCCTTTGAAGGATTATGTTCAGTTTTGCTGGATATGTAATTCTTGATTGCTGTCCTAGGTTCTTAGCAATTCTGTGTGTTTGGAATTCAAGGACGTGCCATTTAAAAGTATCTTACAAACTTCCTGTCGACACATGGGGACTTTGAAACTACATTCCCCATGATCCAATGAGTTTCTGGGTTCCGGTTTTGGACTTGGAGACTTCAGACGTCCCCACATATAGGGGAGCTTAAAATTCGGTTGTTGGGCATCAGACATCCCTTTTTTCTTGGCTATGTAGCGAGGATGGGCTGTGGAGGTAAATTTAAAAGATAGTCAGGCACGGTCATGTATATTTCACCAACATGGCCATGGCAATTAAAATATTAATTTCTCTTATTTTATCAGTCTTTATCATTTTTAATCGTAACAATTCAAAATTTCATATTCTACATCTTTCAGTCTGTTAATTAAGAATCTCTAAATCCTGTGTAATCCTGACTATGACTCAATGATATTTGTATTGCTTCCTTCTGGCTGATTATAGTACTTTTTCCCTGTCCCGGGAATTTTGGAATTATTTTGTTTTGGGGTCTTAATCAGGAAATGATCAGGGGACCCTTTCGATTTCTGTTTTTATTTCTTGTTGAAAGACATCAAGCCAGTTTCCCTTGATGATTTCTTATAATATGGTATCCAGGCTCTTCCTGTGATCAGGGGTTCTTTTGATTCATACATTATCTCTTCTGGATCTGTTTTCCATTTCATTCATTCTTCCAGTGAGTTACTTTAGATTTTCTTCAATTTTCTTCATTTTAAAAAATGTTGTCTTATTGTTTCCTAATGTCTTATGGCTTCATAAGCTTCTATTTGCCAAATTCTAATTTTTAGGAAGTTATTTTCTTCCTTGAGTTTCCGTGTTTCCTTTCTTATTTGGCCAATTTTACTCTTTAAAGAGTTGTTTTCCTTAGGTGATTTTTTTTTTGCTTTCATTTAATTTTGGCTCATTCTGTTCCTTAGGAAGTTTTTTTTTAATTTATTTTTGTGCCTTACTTTCTTCTTGGCCTATTCTAGATCTTATGGAGTTGATTTCTTCTGTGATTTTTTTTACCAAACTGTTAAGGTTTTCTGTTAGTTATCTTATTAGGTTTTTTATACTTTTTTCAGGTTCTTTGAAGGCCTGAAATCATTACACAAGGCTGTAGATTTTTATTGTCTTTTGCATATTTTTCTAATTGTTGTTTTTTCTCCCACTATTACCTTACCTATCTTTTGAAGTTCTTCTCTGTCTAGGGTAGAGAGAGCACTGATCTGGGCTTGTAGACTACTCTTCTCTGTTACATTGGTTAGGCCCAGCTGTCTTTGTTTTTTACGTTATGACTGTTGAGGAAGTGGCTCTGCTGTCTTACTCTGGGGAGATTTCTAGCTATTTTGTCCAGCTGTATTCACCTTTCCATGTTACCAGTTCCACTGTTGTTTCATGGGCTGGGCTATTCTTCACTCTGCTACTTCCCTGCCCCTGCCAAGAGGGTTGGGCTGGGAAGATTCTCTACTCTGGGATATGGTGCCTTAGGCACAGTATTACCATGTGGAAATATTTAGTTTACTGCCCCCTTTGTGGTCTCTTGTAGACTCAAGGCTCTGCTGGCACTTGAAAGTTTATATGCTTCCTGTCTTTTCTGACTTCTATACCTGTTTAGAGTAACTCAAGATGAGTTTGTTTTTGTCCTACAATTCATTGCCTCTAGTGGTATTAGACTGCCCTAAGTTCTTTTGGTTCAAATGCTGTGCTACCAGGCTATTCTCTTTTCTTTTTTTTTATTTTAATTTTTTAATTTTTTTAGAAAAAATTTCCATGGTTACATGATTTATGTTCTTACTTTCCCCTTCACCCCCACTCCAACCACCTTACCCCATATCCGCTCCCCATATTTCCACTAGTTTCAAGATGTGTCATCAATCAAGACTTATTTACATATTATTGTTAGTTACATTGGTGTCATTGTTTCAAGTCTACATCCCCAAGCATACCTGCATCAACCCATGTGTTCAAGCAGTTGTTTTTCTTCTGTGTTTCCACTCCTGTAGTTCTTTCTCTGAGTGTGGGTAGCATTCTTTTCCATAAATCCCTCAGAATTGTCCTGGGTCATTTCATTGCTGCTAGTACAGAAGTCCATTACATTTGATTTTACCACAGTGTATCAATCTCTATGTACAATGTTCTTTTGGCTCTGCTCCTTTCACTCTGCATCAATTCCTGGAGGTCTTTCCAGTCCACATGGAATTCCTCCAGTTTATTATTCCTTTGAGCACAAAAGTATTTCATCATCAGCATATACCACAATTTGTTTAGCCAGTCCCCAATTGAAGGGCATATCCTTGTTTTCCAGTTTTTTGATACCACAAAAAGCATGGCTATAAATATTTTTGTACAAGTCTGTTTATGTATGATCTCTTTGTGTTACAAACCCAGGTATGGTATAACTGGATGAAAGGGCAGGCATTCTTTTATCACTCTTTGGGCATAATTCCAAATTGCCATCCAAAATGGTTGGATCAGTTCAAAACTCCATCAGCAATGCATTAATATCCCAGTTTTGCTACATTGCCTTCAACCTCCATTACTCTCCCCTGCTGTCATTTTAGCCAATCTGCTAGGTGTGAGGTGATACCTCAGAGTACGTTCCTTCTTGTCCCCCCACTGTTTTTTTGTTTGTCCAATTAACTATTCTCTTTTCTCAACTCAATGAGACATATTCTTTAAGATTTTCTTTGTTTTGATATGATTAATTTTTTTGTGTGTGGATGTGGAGGGACTGGAAGAGCAGAGCATCCTGTATTTACTGTATCATTTAAGTTCACAGCCTCTTGTACCTATTATATTCAGCATTTCCTATTCTTCTGTTGTTTCAAGGGCTAAGCTTATTCCAGCTGTGGGCTCCACTGTCTCAGGCACTGTGCTGCCAAATGGGAGTGTATAGTTTCCTGCAGTTCAGCTGGTCCACCACTCTTCTCCCTCATATCCTCAGGTACTTGGTGGTCACATGAGAATTTGTAGGGTTGTTACTCTCTGTGTCTTCTCTAACTGTGTCGATTGGCTTGGGCTGGGCTTATTTCCATTCCATAACTTAATTGTCCCTGATGGAGTCACAGAATTGTAAGGCTTGTAAGAGGTAAAAAAGGGTTTTGATTGGGTGGATATTAAAAGGCTTAGTTGCCAGAGAATTGAATAATTATCAATCCCCAATTAAAGAATAACCTCAAGTCAAATTGACCTTTATGGAAGTATATTTATAAATGAAAAGAGAGAAAGAACGTAAGAAAATTAGAGTGAGGCTAAGATAAGTAACCTAACATACTAGGTAATTTGCTCTGATCCCGTAGTTTAAGCCAGGCAAATCTAATTAACCCTCAGCCAAGGGAGAATTAGCCTTCAGTCCAAGGATGGAAAGTCAGATGGCTAGAGGCCGGAAAAGCCCCAGAGGTGAATGAAGCAAAAGCTTCAGGCACAGAGTCTCTTTGAAAGGAAAGTTCCTTAAGAGAAGATCAGGAACCTTCAGTCTTTATACTTTCCACATGGAATTTTAAAGGAAAGATTTAAGAACAGTCTTACCAAAGTCTCAGAGTCACAGGTCCAGAACAAAAAGAGCTCTTTCAGATCCAATACACAAACCAGAAGAGATGCTGAGCTCACTGAACTCTTTTAAAGGGGCTTCTTTTGTGCCACTTCCTGTACCTTCCTCTTAGTTTATGTGTCCAATCACAACAAATGCTTTTCTTAGGAGTGCCCAGGAGGCAGTCAGTAAATTCTGATTTTTCACTCACTCTAGCACACGTGGGTCACAGACCTCCCAACTTGTGAGTTAAATGGAGATGTTTTCACCTTGGTGATTAAATCTAAAGATGGGCAGGGTAGACTTATTCTAATTATCACAAGGCTGGTCCAAGTTCTGCTGGTTCTTGAAGATGCTGGCCTGAGCTACTCTCTTTTATTACACTAGGGAGATAAGTTCCTCCTGCTTTTCTTTGTTAGGTCATTTCTTTTCATGTGTGTGTGTGTGTGTGTGTGTGTGTAGGGATTAGAAGTGTGGAGCATCCTTTACTCTACCATCTGTAAGAGGGAAAAGGGTTTTTTTATTGGATATATTAATATTTAAAGGTGTTGTTGCCAAGGAACTGAATAAATAGCAATTCCTAAAATGATTTTAGTAATTTATTTACAAAATATAGGAAAGAGTTGAAGTAGGGAGAATACAAGAGGGTAGTGTAAGAGATCTAGCTTAAGGAACTAGATTTGTATTCAAGTCTGGGCTTTACTCTGACATGGCTCCAGAGGCCCAGCTGGAGAGCCAAAAAGTCAATTAGCAAGGGGTTTAGCCACTAGGACTTCTCCCAATTAAGGGAGCTGCCCAAAGGCTAGTACCTCCAGGGAAGTTAAGGTAGTCAGTCATTCTTTTTCCCTCACCAAGGTCTCAGGGTCCTAGCCAGAGCTCCTTCAGGTTCAAACCATGAGGAAGCAGAGGTCCTTCAGGTCCAAGACATGAACAAGAAAAGATAAAAGGCTGAGCCCCGGAAGTTCTCTTAATTTATACAGGTAATTTCTTTCGTCACTTCCGGTGCTTTTCTCTTAGTTTACATGTCCAATCACAATAGACACTTTTCTTAGGACTGCCTAGGGGGCAGTCAGTCAATTTTGATTCATCACCCATCTTTGCACACATGCGTCACAGACCTTCCAACTTGTGAGTTAAGTGGAGTTGTTTACACTTTTGGTGATTATATTTAAGAATGGGCAAGATAGATTTAATCTCACTATCACACATCTTTACTCCCAGCATGCACTCCTAAATTGCTCACTAGAATATGCACTATTCTTTCCAACCATAAGCAATAGTAATTTCCATTTCTGTGCTTTTGCTCATGTTATTTCTCTTACCTTCTTGACCTTCTGAAACCCTACACCTATTTTTATATGTATTTAAGATCTCATCTCTTCTAGAAAAACTCTTCTAAACACATCAGCTCCAAATTCCCTTATTCTCCTCAAAAATTCAATAAAACAATAATTTTCTCTTTATAATTACATATTCGCTATGGAGTCTTTGGTAAGTTTTTCAAATTGTTTCTTGCTGAAATCTTTTCTTCCCAAGCTAATTATAAATTACTTGAAGGCCCTATCTTTGAGGATTTTAAACTACATAATGTTAAACATAGTTCCAGAGTTGATAATGTACAACTGTTAGTGTTTTTATTCAGCGTTGTAAGTAATGTGGCATAATGGGCAGATTTTTTTCCTACCTTGAGTAAGGAAGAGTGGGGCAAGTTCACACTATGACTCTTACATAGCTAAATGTCTCTCATATCAAATTAGTTAGTGGTTTTATCTCAATGTCTCTTATTTCCATTGGCAACATTGACTAGAATTGACACAAGGTATTACCCTTCCAGTGCAATTTTGAAGTCTTTTTGACATGTTTAGTATTAGGAAGTTACTGTCTAGAGCACTGAAAGGTTCAATGACTTGTTCAAGTATATACCAGAATCAAGAATCTAACCCACATCTCTCTGGCTTTGAGACCAAGTCTTGATGCATGTAATCATGTAATCTACCCAAAAAGATGACAAGACAAAAACTAGAGAAGAAAAGGAAAGAAAATAGAAACAAAAAAGTAAAAATAAAGAGAAAAGAAGCAAAAATGAGCATAATACCTATAATACTCATTTCTTGGTTGTCATAATAATGTTCAAATGAAAACATGTAAATTGCTTAACAATTCAAAATAACCAAGGTTCATTGTTACTATTAAGTCAATTTCCATACTGCTATCTAAATGAAGTATTCTTTAACTTTGAGTTCATGAACTTAAAAAATATATAAATACATTTCAATTTGATTATCTTCCTTTCTAATTCTATATATTTTATTTTGTTCATTATTTTGTATATTCTGATAAGGGGTCTATAAAGTTCTCTAGACAGAGGGTCCATGACACAAAACAAAAGAAAACAAACAAACAAAAAACCCTTTCTCTAAATATATAGAAGATTCAATATGAAACAGAGAAAATATATATTGGTATTCTTAAACAGTTCTCTTATCTAAAAATATAGGGAAAAATACCCAAACTGTTCCAATCAAATGGAATAGTTAAAACAAAAATCTCTATTTTCCTACAAGGTGGAGGTCTACAAACCATCCCTCAATAACTGTGCAAAGAAGGAAGAATAAATATTAATAGTTCATACTGCCAGAATTAGGATTTGAACCCAATAATTTTCTAAAGAAAAGCATGTTTTATAGTTCCATGATGTCATTCCTCACATTCCCCTAAGTCTCCTTTTGCTTAGGTGATATAGTCACCTCATTTGGTCTGCAAATGATATGGTGAATCCAAAGACTAGATAACCCTTTAAGCATCAACTGATAATACAGAAATGTCATCATACTATTGGAATGTCATCTATGTTTAAAGGGTTTTTGTAATGTGGGTAATTTGAGGAAAGGTGTGGTATAAGGGAAATTGAAAGGGAGAATGTTTGAGACTTGCTAAGTGGGTAATCTCGGTTACAGGTAGGCTGGGATTAAAGGAGATTCAGGGTATAATAGGACTGAAGTCAGGAGTATAACACAGAAGGGAAACAGAGATTTTTTAGGGAGAAGAGAAATTAAACTAAACAGACAAACACAGCAGGCTTACAGACTGGGACTTAGACTCAAACACAAGCTGAGGGAAATAGACTAGACTGAAATTAACAGTTAATTAATTTCACAGGAAGGGACCTGTTTTGAAGTAACACCTTCCTTCAAGATGGATGCTCAGCTTCCCTCTAAGCCCAGAGTATGTTGTCTCTTTCCCTCTTCTTCCCTTTTGATAACTAACAGACAAATTACACTAATAGGGCTGTTGAAACACAAAAGGGTTTATTTTGTTTGAAGGATGTTTGTTAGGAAGGTGGAACAAAGGAAAGCCCTATCAGTTGTCTCAGGAACCTCAGGTGGGGGAAGGGAAGCAAAGATGGAGTCTGAGTAAGGACCTGCCTTTAAACTCAGCTTTACGAAGTGTTGTTTCTATCTAAAGGGAATAAATGATGACTGACTAACTATAACTAATGCTGTCAATTAGGTAACTCTTCACAGATTTAACTCCTCTATAATTAATCTCCTTATTAACTCCACAGACATATAAGGTAAGGGAGGGAAGGCAGGGATGGTATTAGGAAAGGAAGATATAAAGGGTTTATCTAAAATAATAATTTCTTAAGTAAATATATCAAAGCTAGGCTAAATTTCAATATTAAAGCTACGTAATCAAGGCAGCTCAGCTGATTCACAACCTCCCTCCACGGAAGATCCAGCCAACTGCCTTTTCCTCAAGATTCCAAACCTTTAACAGCTTTTGGAACTCAGCCAAAGCTAGAAAAAACTATATCACCCCAATTCTGTATACTACATTTTACATTGAAATAATTTCAATAATAATTATGCTATCTTGTCATGCATTGGGTACATGGGAAAGGGAATAGAAACATTATAATAATAAAGTCTTCAATTTTTAGAAAACTTCTAAAATAAAAATGTATAGAAGAGCTGAAATTCCAAAGGACTTAAAAACACATTGCCTTGAAATGGTCCTTATGAATATCATGGAGACAGTAGCATATTATGTAGACAGTAGCTTCCTACCAATTAGTATTTATCTCACAGATGCTAAAGGTTGGGATTTTAATTGTCATTTTTCTTAATATCATTCATGTTTGGCACTCATCAATCATGCCATTAGATCCATCCAGCATTCTGCCATTTCAGTTTTTAACAAGATGATTCATTTCTCTTGATGTATTATGAGTTTGAGGCCTAGAAAAGAAAATAAATGTGGTAATTTTAGCACTGATATAATTTTGTTATATACATTCAAGAATACAATTACATATTCATTGACTCAGAGAATTACAATTGAAAGGGACCATAGAGGCTATATAAGGTAACATTTATCTTAACAGAAATCTTCTATGCATTATGTTCAACAAGTGGTCATTCTTGAAGAGTTCTCTTAATGGGAAAACTACAACTACTGGATACCACCCATTTCACTTTTGAAAAGTGTTAATGGTTAGAAAGTTCTTTTATCAGTGCTAAGTTTGTTTCTGCAATATTCAACCATTGCTTTTATTTAGGTTTCTCTGGGATCAATCAGGATAAATATTTTTTTATCCTGCTTTCAAATAGTACCTTTTCATTATTTAAAGGCAAATATCATATCCCCCATATGTCCCCTGCTCTGCCTTCATATAATACTCATTTGGCATGGACTCCTTATATAACATAAAATCCTTTAGGTCATGGACTATTTCATATTCACAATTGCACAGGATAGCATCTGGCTCTCAATAGAAGTTTAGAAGATATTTCTGATGTATTCAAAGACCTTCATCAACTTGTATGCCTTGCTATATTCTTTCCAATTTACCCACGTTCCTTGCCAAGATATGGTGTCTAGTTATGGGAAATATATTAAGTTTGGACTAAGCAGAACATAGTGGGACTATCATGTCCTGGTATTAGAAACCCAACAGTAGTACAGTGTGTTTTCACAAGCGATCATAACTTGAAGGTCCTAACTTTTCTCCTGCCAAGGAGTAATATGTTATTGGAAATTTGGGGCCTTTGAACTACATTTCCCAAGAGGACACTTGCTTCCTGTCATTACACACTGATGTAGACAGAGGGATAAATTTGAGGAATTGGGTATGGCTAGTTCTTTCCTTCCTATGGTGGCTTGCAGCTGTGAATGGTGGCCTGTTTGAACAGGTAGATTAGCCATGGCACATGGTTTTATTTTGTTACTTATTTATTCCTTTACTTCTAGTGATTATTAATAAATTTTATAAAAACATAACATTTTAAAAGTTATTCTTTTTATTATATATTCATTTTAATTTTTACAATGGTGGCAACCACTGAAGTTGGAGAAAGAATTCTCAATTTTTTAAAATAAATTTTGCAAACCCACATTTCTCCTGTGATGGATTTTCACCCTCCCCCCCACCCCAAGAACTCCAAGAGAACTCCAGACTCTCTCTGGAGCTGCTGCCCTGCTCCTTCCATTTTTGTGTTTGTGTTTGTGTTTTTTCTCTTTTTCCCATTTTCCCTATCCACCTGGCTGCTTTCATTTGAGGGACTTTTCTGGGAGCTCTTGGCCAATAGGGAAAATCCACTTCTTTTACTGAGCCTCTTGGCTGCCAAACCAGCCTCCTGCTCCTGCAGTTTCACTGAATGCTCCTCCCTGCTAACTCCCAGCCTCCTGTTTTTGCCACTTCTGTTCCTGATCCTGCTGACCCTGCTCTGCTGTTGCTGTGATTTCTGTTGCTAATTGCTGCCACTGAGTCTTTAGAACACAAACTGGGAGGTTTTAAGAACTGGGTGAAGTATTAATCACACACCCCCACGTGGGTTTTTGAGTCTACTTTAGCTACTTTTCTATTCCCCACCCCAGTTAGGCTTCCATGCTCTTCCTGTGGGGGAGGGGATTGAGATAGCACATGAGCCCTAGTGTTTTACCCCAAAGGGGAAGGGGAACAAAGTTTTCAAACAGGAAGTAGATTTGCAAGCATGGCTCACTCTATGTAAGAGCAGTGCATTACCTATTTCAAATAGCTCCCAGTTTGAGGACATTTTTTTTTCCTTACTATTCCTGAGTGCACTGGTCCTTGCAATTAGCTTGAATGAACCTGAGAATCAGGGGAATGATTAATCTCCCTACCTACCCTGGCCATTTGGGTCTACACAGCAATTTTATGAGATTTATCCACACTATGCCCAGTGGGTGTATGGGGATCTCCAGAGCTCCAACAAAAAGAACCTAAATGGATAGGGAAAGAATTTAAAAAGTCTGGAGGTAGATTGTAAGCCTTTTCAGACGCCATTGTTTTATGAAAGTCTTTGTATCTTATTGTACTTTGCAGATTGTTTGCTCTATGATTTAATTTTGTTGTTTTAAGTTCATATATTAATCTGATCAATATCTTCCTATTATATTGAATCATTTTAAGCTACTGTGTTTTTGGCTATTAGATAAATTTGGTTACGTGATTTTATTTGTACCTCCCCATTTCTGTACTAAAGCAAATATTATTGTGAAAGTTCAATCAACTTACAGAAACCTTTTCATGAGATAACATGTGACCTCAGTAGCCTTTTGTTCCTTTTTGTCTTTGTTAATTGTCACATATATGATGGATGGACTCCATCAAACTGGTTACAACCTGTATTAACAACCTTTAGAGAATTTAATGAGCTAAATAGCTCAATTTATTGTAAGGGGTTTTCAGAAGTAATTTTTAGATATTTAGTAGCATCCACTTCCTCTGATCATTTGCCTGCCGCTGAGTCCTTTGTAACAAGAGGTACGGGTTCATTTAGTAGCTGAAGTGATTATTATATATCCCTCACTTCTGCATTTGTTAAAATATATAATGGATGAGATATAGAACAGTCTCATACCAGAGGAGCTGGGAAGANGTTACAACCTGTATTAACAACCTTTAGAGAATTTAATGAGCTAAATAGCTCAATTGATTTTAAGGGGTCTTAGAAATAATTTTAGATATCTAGTACCTTCTGAAGGTATGATAGGTATATATACATATATATATGCATATATATATATACACATATATAATAAAAATGTTCTAATGATAGAGAACCAAATAGAAATTCCTTCCAGAATTTTCATATAAAGCTCCTGCATATATGATATTTTAACTCTTCAGTTTAATTTACTTCCACCAGAACAATCTAGATTTCTTGGTGATGTTTTAGACCCAAAAAAAGATTTCATAAACAGTAAAAATATCTTTGCCAAGGTTGAAAGAATTGCTATATCTGTATAACTTGTGACTAATTTCCATCAGTCCATAGTTTTTTTTTTTAAATATCACACAGCCAGTGGCTATATGTATATATATTCACATGAGTGTGTATACACACTCATGTGAATCCTATTTAATAATTGATTCATTTGCTATTGTCAATAACTGGGCTATTGTGAATTTTGAGAATTTTGGTACTTTCTTTGAATGGGCATTATCTACTATATTATTGTTTTTATAAATCTGTTATTTTCTAAAAATCATTTGCACTCACACAGTGGATCATGTCCAAGTTTTAAAAAAAGGAAATGGATTATTTTTTGGTGAGGAACCTTAGTATTCTACCTTCCCTTGGCTGACACAGTGTGTCACTAATTCTAAAATATGTATTTTTGATTTTTAAAGCATTTTTCTATTCTTTTTCAATATAGTATTTGAGTACTTTGAAGTACATATAATCAATATTAATCTTTTTTATTTTGCAGTAATATAAGTTTAAAATACATTTGTTCTAATATTAACGCATAATCAAAAAGCTTTAGACTATAGAATAATGCCATTAATTGTTTTACAAAATAATTATGGGACTTTGCTTAATGATTCTGTCTGATTCCAGAAGAAGGAATATAAAAAGAGCCATTGCATGGTGCCAAGAAGCATAAAGCTAATCTGCATAGTGCCTAGAGAGCACAAAGGTAAAAGAAGCCAACCAATATATTGGGATTGATATAATTTTGAGCCAAGACAAGAGGAATTGGTTTTGGTTGGGGTTTGAGTTTGTAACTGTTTTGACATATATCAGAGGCCAGACTTCCTCCAAGCCCTAATAAGCACCTCACTTTGGCTGCTATTCTGGCTCCTGTAATCTAGTCCCTTTTCTGTCTCTCATAGGCAAACTTTCTATTGTCCTGGCTACTAATTGGTTAATTGCATAATTACATAAGCCACTTCAATTGGGCCCTGATTCAAGGACCTATTATAAGTTTATTTTTCATTTACTTACATTTTTACAGATAAGACTTTGACTTTTTATATTTCATCCACAAGTCATTTTTTCTCTCTTATTCAAATTGTTTGATGTTTTTGGATTTCTTTTGTCAATTGATTCATACACCCCCATAACACAACCATGTACCCTTAGCTGATCTGGGTGTTTGTCAATATCCTCCTCATGGGGGAATGTGTTATTATTCTATTCAGGAGGGAATGTGTTATTATCCTATAAATCAAAGTTTAAATTCTCTTGAGAGTAATTTTAGGATAAGAACTTGCTACCTTCCCAAATCCAGAAAGTGAACTATTTGGAGAAGGCACCATGAAGATGCCTGCAGAGACCCTACACTGCATCAAGAAGATCCAGAATGAACTTTGGAGTGTAGTGCATAGAACTGTGGAGGTTAAATGCATTTGTTTTGAATGTACACTCTTATGCTGAAGGGGACTGCCCCCTAATTGTCTTTTTGTAAATGTGCCTAGCAATCATTGGTTTTGTCCTCTTTTCCTTTTATTACCAAATTACTGTAATTTAAAAGTTGGTTATGTTTACAAGATACATAGGAGAGACCAGTCTTCCTCAGATCTTGGGGGGAATGTGCTATTAGAAATTTTGGGCCTTTGAACCACATTTCCCAAGAGCCCACAGGCTTCTTGTCTTTACACACTGATGTACACAGGGGATAAAACTGAGGGATCTGGTGTGGCTAGCTCTTTCCTTACTATGATAGCTTGCAGCTGGGAATGGCGGGCCATCTGAACAGGTAGATTAGCCATGGCACGTGGTTTTATTTTGTTACTTATTTATTCCTTTACTTCTAGTGATTATTAATAAATCTTATGAACATGTAATATTTTAAAAGTTATTATTCTATATTCATTTTAATTTTTACAGTACCCCTACTCTACTCAGTGAATGCCTAAATTAAATAGCTTGTCTAGGTTGTCCCAGATAGGCTTAACCTTGCACTCCAGGTATCTTTTTCATGATTCTTTTAAATTTCCAAAACAAATTAAACTTCCCTGGCCACCTTTTCCTTATATATGTTATCTTTCCCAATTAGAATTTACTCTTCCTCCATAAAAAGGACTATTTTCACTTTGGTGTTAATATCTTCATTTGTTTGTACATTCAATGCTTGGTGCATAATCAACTGAATAATTGTTTTTACATTCATTCATTCATTCAGCAAGTATTTCTGGTTAACATCTATGTTTACTTTGTTTCTTAAGTATTTGAAGAATTTTTAGTTGATTGCAAGATTAATACTTTTCAATAATATGTGATATTAAGAAAATAAAGGTTAAGTCCACTTTCTTTATGCATTATCTTTTCCCATTACATTTTAATTTATTGAAGACCTAATTGTCTTTTTCTTATTTTTATCTCCAATGATAAGCAAAATGCCAGGCACATAGAAATCATGTAGTAAATGGCAATTGAATTAAATTATTTTTCAGAATTTTGGAGTAGTTTAGAATTACAATAATGCATCAATTAATGGAACCGGGGGGCAGCTGGGTAGCTCAGTGGATTGAGAGCCAGGCCTAGAGACGGGAGGTCCTAGATTCAAATCCGGCCTCAGACACTTCCCAGCTGTGTGACTCTGGGCAAGTCACTTGACCCCCATTGCCTACCCTTACCACTCTTCCACCTATAAGTCAATACACAGAAGTTAAGGGTTTAAAATAAAAAAAATAAAAAAAAATTAATGGAACCTTATACAGCATACAGTCCATTATATGAGGGAATTAAAGACTGAAATATAAAGTGATTCTCCTAATCTTATAGTTGGGCAGAGTTGGAAGTTGAGGCCAAATAAGATACAATTGATGCTTTACAATTTTGTGCCTTTCATTAATGTTGGCTTGAGGTTTCTCCTCTCTTGGCTTAGTATTTGAAGTTCACTTACTAAATGCTTATGTTGTTTGGTTTTGTTTGTTTGTTTGTTTTGTTTTAACTGCCTTAAGTATTTCTTTTTCCTGCTTCTGCTTGAGTTTACAAAAGTAATTCCTAAAGCACTGAAACCCAGACTGAACATGGAACTCCAGCTGTTGACTAATCAAATAAGAGGATATTTGGACAGTTTCTATCACATTCTGGACTCAATGCTGTTACTACAATCATAACAGGACAGAGACAAGGATGTAGTAGAAGAAAAGACATATCTGAGACTCAAGCCATTTCCATTTTTTTTCTCTTAAATCGATAATTTCTTCTTTTAATCAGAAGAATCAAAAGGAGATTGAATTTTGGTGAGGGCAGGCTTAGTGCCAATCCCTCCTGAAGTATGGATGCCTATAATAGGCTTTATATGAAAAAATGTTGAGAGATAATTGAGATATTTCTATGTGTGGAAGGAATCACCTTTTTTTCATCCCATTGCTTAATGGTAGTTGACCTGAAACCAGCCCATCAGCTTTGATCCATTATTTTCCATAAAAATAATCATTTAGCCTATGATTAACTAGATAGAAACTAGATGAAGAGTTACTCTGGAGAAGAAATAAAGGAAAAAGAACATACATTATTGCAGCCATTATAATAATCAGAAAAAAACTCAGAAAACTAAAAGAATTAAAAAATGACCAAAATGCAAAGCATCCCAAATAGGAAAAAGAAAATACAAACCATTTGACCTCTAAAAGGGTAATTTAAGGACATTATTGAGTGAATTCCCAAGGCAGAGGAGGTACTGCAAAATACCTCTTTTTGAGATCAATAAATAGATTATGTTTTTCAGTATTGACAAGATCCTTTTGCGTCAAGAATATTCAATCCAATGCACTGAATTTATGCTATTTAATTTAGTTCTTAGAACAACACCTATTTTTGAGGCAGATACTGATAACCCAGCTTTACAGATGACACAACATTTTTATAGGGATTAAAAGATTTACCCAGAATCACACAGCAAAACCAAGTCTTTTTTCACTCCAAGTCTATTTCTCTTTTTACTGTTATACTGTAAAATGCATCAATTACATTCTCTTTCTTTGAAAACTGCTACTGTATATACTTCATATACTTATGTATTCTCAGAAAAAACCATTAAATTAACTAGACTATTTAATATTAACATTCTTTCTGGAGAAAATAGGAATTGGCTGTATCACCAAAGGAATCTCATAAGAACACTATATTAAAAGTTATGGGGGGCAGCTGGGTAGCTCAGTGGATTGAGTCAGGCCTAGAGACTAGAGGTCCTTGGTTCAAATCCAGCCTCAAACACTTCCCAGCTGTGTGACCCTGGGCAAGTCACTTGATCCCCATTGCCCACCCTTACCACTCTTCCACCTAGGAGCCAATACACAGAAGTTAAGAGTTTAAAAAAAAAGAAAAAAAGTTATGTGTCTAACAAATGAAAAATGAATAAATAAAAATTGTACCTGATCATGAATTCTACAAAGACATTTTCTTGGGTAGAGTTTAATATGAGTTTTTAATTTTTAAAAATCATATGTTGCTCTGAGAAATATTATTGAAAGTTCTCTTGCAAATGTGTGTATATAAATGTGTTTGTATGTTTTTCTTCATGTTGAACCCCTCCCCCTAAATATTATCCCCTTAAATATATTTTACTTTCTTCCTATTAACTCTTCATTTTGACTTTGTATGACAAATAATGGTTTCAACAAGTTATTCTACTTTGCATAGAGATTAAGGGTGTCATATCCTAAGTTTCTAACTGTGTGAGTGAAAGTTTATTTATATATCTGGAGGGTGGACAAATCTTTTCTGATACTCTCTATAGACTCATTAAATATGATTTTTCATTACTTCTGAAAGAGAAGGTCTATAGATCAAATATGTGGTGTTTCTTTCTCATCAAAGTTACCAAGGTAACCTTCCAGCATTTGCAATTTGGAGAAGATTTTCTTTCATTAACTTCTGCCAATAATCAGTATATATTAAAATAGATTTTTTTTAGTATGAGAAAATAAAGATGCCTTTAAACAGCATTATGGTAAAAAGAAACTACATCAAATTATATATGTGGATATATGTAATTCTGTTTAGAATTATGTATGTATATACACACATAATGTGTATATATGCATATATACATACATATATAAGTGAGTATGTATATATATATGCATATTTATTTTCACAAAACCTTGGGAAATAAGTGGATGTGCATTTGTATGTGTCAGCCATGGAAACACAGATTGATTCATATTCTCAAAAGGCTCTCATTGATTCATTCTTCTCAAAGGAATCAGACTGTATTTAATGGAAATCAAACCATAGGATAAAATAATTTAGACCTTCTAATTTCAAATCATTTAAAATTATTTTCATTTTTAAGAATTTAAAGAAAAGTATATTTAAGCTATATTAATGGTGACACTAATATTAATATAGAATCTTGTAGGCTACAAAGTGTACTCTGTACAACAAATGTATGATGGAGGCAATGGAATTATTATTCCAATTTTATAGTAAAATAATCTGATGCACAGAAATGTTACATGATTTGTCTAAACTCAAAAAGCAATAAGTGGTAGAGCTAGAACTTATGTCTTTTCTCCAGGTCATGTTCTCTTTAAACTAAATTATAATCACTTTTTATTGTAAACATTATCATAGCATGAAGTAGTATAATTTTTACATTTTCTTTACTTAAATAATACCACATTCTGTTGGCCCATCAAACCAATTCAGTATCCAACTTATCTTTTACTATTAACTACTATATTTTATTATTAAGCAATTTGTACCTTGTATTCATATCAAGACAAGCCTATCAAAATTATTTTCATAAAATATCAGCATTCATACTGCTGTATTTATCCTTTTATCCATGCATCCTATATTCAACGCTCATTTTGAGAATCAGCTTGACATAATGGAAAAAGTGCTGCACTTAGAATCAGGAAAACCTAGTGCTGAATCAACCAGAGACAACAAGATTTTTGAGTTTTGCTCAAGTAGATCCTACCTTTGAGAGCCACCACTACCCCATGATGGATTGACATCAAATCTGCCCTCCCAGAAATAAAAACTTGACTTAATTCTTTAGGTTAAAACTGGAGTTAAGAGGAGAAAGGGGGAGGAGAAACACAAATGTCTCTCCCCTAAATCCTTATTCCTGCTCAGATCTGATAGCAACAGAAGGCCTGGGGTCTAAACAGATGAAGGGATAGTCTAATTATCCTTTTATTGGGCCAGCCAAGAGCTAGAATTCCATTTTTAGTATGGGGCTAAACACCTTAGAAAGGGTATTAATAAGGTAAAGCAGAATCAGGTGATTCTCTTAAATCTTTTAAAGCACTTTGAGCATAGCTGTAAGTTGCTCTCCAAATTGGTTGGATCAATTCACAACTCCACCAGCACACAACTCCTCCAACATTTACTGTTTTCCTTTACTGTCATATTGGCCCATCTCCTAGGTGTGAGGTACTACCTCAGAGTTGTTTTGATGTTCATTTCTCTAATTATGAAAGATTTAGAACACTTTTTCATGTGCTTATTGATAGTTTTAATTTCTTTACTTGAAAACTGCCTATTCATGAACCTTGGCCATTTATCAACTGGGTAAAGGCTTGAATTTTTGTACAATTTACTTAGCTCCTCATAAATTTGAGAAATTAGACCTTTCTCAGAATTTTTTGCTATAAAAATTTTCCCCAACTTTTTGCTTCCCTTCTAATTTTGTCTCCTGTGCTGATTAACTAAATTAGGCTGATGGATCTGACCTGTTGTAGTAATGTGCCCTGAGGCCAGATCATCCCCAGCTCCCACCAGAGGCTAAAGGTAGTTAGTGTCAGTCCTCCCCTCTATTCTTTTCTGCCAGCCACCCTGTTCAGAACCCTGAGTTTCCTGTGCTGATGTCCAAGCATTCTGTTGAGGTCAGAGCCTATATCCTGGGATCCCAGTCACCCATATTCCTATTAAGGGTTTCAGTGCTGAAGGCAGGGGAGGGGTATTAGATATTTCCCTTATACCTGAGAATTCAATTTTATCTGTGTACCTTTCAGGTTGGATTGAGTAGGAGAGACCAGTGGCTCTGTCTTGTTATTGAGTTTGGTTTTCTGTGTATTTTTAAACTTGCTCTTCTGTTTTTTGTTTTTTGTTTTTTTTAAGTTCTGTTAGATTGAGTTTTTCTGCCTTTTGGAGGCTTCTTCTCTGCAATACTGATAAATTGGATTAAATCAGTTGAGCTGATCGACAGAGTTTGGTGTGTCATGAGGCCAAAATTTCTAGAAGTGGAGGTCTAAAATGGAGGTAAGGTGGCTGAAGGCTGTGACCAGCCTGCCCTCTTCTCTGCTTTTCTCCTCCAGCTGCCTCCTTGCCAGCTGTGGTCAGAGCCCTGAACTTCGCATAGTTGTGGTAGTAAGGTACCGTTTCCCAGTTGGAGCCCTCTCTCTGAGATCCCACTGACACCCCTCCATTCTCAGCACAGTAGGTAGGGGAAGGGTACTGGGAACCTTCTTTCTTTTCCTTAAACCTGGATATTCAACTTTCTCTGTATACCTTTAAGTTGAATCAAGCAGTAGGGTCCCACAGCTCTGACATGTTGTTGGATTTGGTTTTCTGTCCCCCAGAAGCACTTTGTTATTGATTGGTGTGGAAGAGTTTTCACAGAGAAATCAACTTTTGCTGCTTCTAAGTCACCATCTTGATTCTGCCCCTGTTGTCTTGATGGATCACAAAATGTCAGAAAATGATTATTAAATATTGTATCAACATATAAACTGAAAAAATAATGGCATCTATTTTACAAGGCAATTTTTAGGTATAAGGATAAGGAATGGACTTGTGATTTCATTTATGTAGAAAATCTCCTCCACCAAATAGATCAGAAAACCTCTGCAACTTAGAGTTTTAGAGCATTACCTAGGCACACAAAGCTGAAGTAAGTGACCTGGGTCACCCAACAAGTAGATGTTAAAGATGAAACTTGAATCCACTGTGCTACCACTTCATTCACAAATTATTTTATAAATTTTAAAATACTTGTAAATTGTAAAAACTTGAGCTTTAAACATCTTTATGACCTGTCACATATTTATTTTCTATATGGCCAATTTGGATTATTATTCCTTCTAACTATATTTCTATCTTGTATTATCTTTTAAATATTTTATTTTGTATTTTTTAAAATAAGCACAAAGCCACTTGAAAACAAAGGTCATTTCATATACTTATTTTTTTTATTCATATAGTTCTTTTGAATCCTCCCCAGAGTCTAGTCCAGTGCTACCAAACATCACACATAGGTAAACTCCAAAGAATTTTCACAAAGAATGTCATGGAAATATGTGTTTATACATGCTTTTGCATATTTGTCTACATGTAGAAAAGACATAAATATTTTTTATCCAAAGATATTTCACTTCCTTCCAATTATTTAGTTTTAAGTTGAGATGACATATTTTTTCATGTTCTTATATAAAGGACTATTTTTATTGAAGCTCAGAATGAAATAATTTACATATATCTACAAAATGCCCATCATTTTATTTAGATATTTTTAAACCTCCCAAACCTTGCAATTTTCATCTTTGTCTGGAAATATTTATCTGTCTACTTAATAGCATTTCATTATAAAGGCATGCAGAATTCCATCCTCATACCTAACCTAATATTTGCTTGCTCTGTACACAGATAAGAACTTGTCTTTAGAAGTTCAGCACATTTTTAGCAGGCTTAGAAAAAACATAATTACATATATTATTTCAGTTTCTTTCTCTTGTATTTGTGCAATTTTCCAACAAATAGACACTTTAAAAAATGAGGAGTTCGGCAAGTTGTTTTTCTTTAATGTCATCTAAGCATGAAGTAGAATATAATAACTGACATGGAAAACAGTAGGAAATATTTCCCTTCTTTTAAAGATAGATTTTTCACTCAAATTTTATTTTATTGCTATCTTATCTTATCTTTACATGTATTTCTGAAAATATTTCCCTTATCATCATCATCATCAAGCATTTTAGTATTTACTATGGCAGTAATTCTACTAAATGCTTTTATGTTATCATCTCACTTGTTCCTCATAACTCTGGAAAGTAGAGGTTAACATCCTCATCTTACAAAGAAGGGAAGTAAGATAAAGAAAGGTTAAGGGACTTGCCCAGGGTCACATAAATAGTCAATGTCTGAGGCTAAACTTGTTCTTAGATCTTTCTAACTCAAGTTCCAGTGTTCTATTCACTGTGCCACCTACTTGTGTTAACAATTCTGCTTCTATAATATTTTAAAAAAAGAAAAATGAAAGAAGTTCAGCAAAACTATTAATATTTTGATTGGACAAGTCCATTTTTGTAGGTAATATTCTACCACTCTTATTATGTAGGAAATAACCTTCTTGAGTATTTTATCAACTCTTCTTTGGGTCACATTTTTACTCATAGTACACCACATTTAGGTAAATTTTGAAAATCTTTGCATTTGAGTTTTTTGTAGTCACTGTGTACAACTGTTTCCCAATTGTTTACATCATTTGTATCAGTTAATATATCATCTATTATTTCTCAAATCTTACTCCATTATATTTTTATATTACAACTTCTTTATCCAGTTATCAATTAATAGATGTTTAATTGGCTTCTTTTTTCTACCCTGAGAAGGGTTATTATAACAGTAACAACAACAATGCATAATGGTCAGCTGAGAATTTTAATTATTTTAAACAAGGAAAGGATCCATAAAAACTACACATAACTCATGGCAAAAAAAATGATATCCTTTTCTATACAAGGAAAAGAGTCTTAATACAGATCGAAATATACACTCTTAACATTTTTCCTTCATGAATTTTTTCTAGTGTAGGCAATAAATATCATGTTTCACATTATGAACATAGAAATATGTATTATATGATAATATATGTACTACCTATATCATGTTAACTGGCTTCTTGGGGAGTAGAGAGCAGTGGAAGAAAGAGAGAGAACATGGATTGTAGAATTTAAGAAAATGAATATTAAAAATTATATTGACATTATTTGGAAATATAATTTAAAGGTATATTATAAAAAGTTATTATGAATATTTTAAATATCTTCATTTTTTGCCTTTGAATTCCATATATTTCAGAACATATTCTTAGCAGTGAGACTTCTGAATCAAAAAGTATGTCTACTTAGTAACATTCATAATTTAAATCAAAATAACTTTCTGTTATATGTTTGTAAATATGTTTGGGAAAATTCACGTCATTCAACTCTGTCTTAGTGTGTTGGTACCTTTCTTCACCATCTCTCCATACTATCTCCAACATTAATTGTTACAATCTTTTATCATTTTTGGCTATTTTTGTGTTGTGAGGTGAAACCACAGAATGTTGTTGTTATTGTTGTTTTTATTTGAATTACTCTTAATTATTTGTCATTTGGATTGCACAACCATTTACTTTTTAAGATCCATCTTCCAGAAAGAATAGTCAAAATGAGCAATAATCTGAGAAATACAAGTTAAAATCATACTTGATGGGTAGAAATTTGATAAATACTGACAAATTATTGGTTATTATTAAGTTAAAGAGGTTGTGTACAAAGTAGGTACAATAATAAGTTATTAGATCTGTCAATTAGTACAACTGTTCTGTAAAGTGATTTGAAATTATGCAAATGAAGAAAGCAAAATGGATATATTCAAAAGATTACCCTTATAAATATATATTCCTAGGATATTATTGAGTAAAGCAAATGCTTCATATACATCAAAATACATTTTTAGTAGCAGAGAACAGAAAAGAAAGTAGATATTTGAGAATTGAGGAATGCCTAAATAAATTGTGTTGCATGAATATAATGAGCTATTACTATTATATGAATTGGTGAATATTATGAATATAGAAAATAGTGCACACATGAGGTATTACAAATAAATTAAATGGCACAAAAGCAATATCCACAATAACTAAAACCAGATACATGTAAAGGACAGCCACCACAAAATAATTCAAAGTGTATATTATAAAATTACTGAGAACAAACATGGCCCTAGTAGACAGAATAAAATATCTCTACTCCATTCTTTTGTCCAAGTAGGAGGTCTGCAATAATATTTGTAATGTTTCAATTTTTCTGTATACTAATTTGTCTTATTTTTGTCTTTTTCTTCGTTACCATTTTTCATAAAAATATTGTTGTGTAGAATGTCTTTCAGAGGAGAACGGTCATGATACAGACAGAAGTTTTGGAAATTTCAAGATGTAAAAATATCAAGAAGACTTATTTTTAAAATTCTTGTGATATGGTATGAATTTCTGGGAGGAAAGAAGGGGTATATTGGTTGCTTTGGCTCTATAAAACAAAAATATATACATTTATTTAAATATTAAAGAATTTAAAAAATCTATTTATTCAGATTATTTGACTACATATTTAATGAACTAATAATTTAATCAAAAGTGGCTTTACTTCCCAATACATAGGGTATAGGAACTATCATCAGATATTTGATCCCTTTTCATATATATATATATATTTCATTGATCTTGGAAGCCTTTCACTTTCATGCAATTAAATCTATCTGTTAGGCTTTGTGAAACTCTCTATTCCTTATTTGATTAAATATTCCCACTTAATATCAGAAAAATGTCTAAAAATTATGATACCACTGATTGAATATAACCAGTAAAATGTGAATGGTAAGAATAGCATTCACATTATATCTGAAAAATAAAGGTTTAAATTCTGCAACATGACAAATTCCAATAAAAATAAGGCAACTTACTAACAAATAACCATAATAATTGGAGAATATTTAGGCTTAGATCAGCATCTAATATCATAAGCTTTAACAAAATACAAATGGATACATGGCATAGACTTAAAAGGCCTTATAAACCAATAAGAGGAACATGAACAGATATATCTTTTGCAGTATTGAATAGGGGAAAAGACTTGATCAAGTAGGGTAAAAAGAAAGGTCCTTACCACACAAGAGATATAAGAGGCAATAATGATTACATAAAATTGCAAAGCTTTTTCACAAACATAATTGAAGTTATAAGAATTAGACATAAAAAATAATAAACTAGGACAAGTGATTTCAGGTTATTTCATTTATGCAGATTTAATATCCAAGTTATAAAAGAAGTTGCTGAAAATATATGAGTACTATTTCTCAATAGTGAAATAATCAAAGGATATGAATGTTCAATTTTTAAAATGAGAGAAACAAATTTAATGAAAAAATATTCCAATTCACAAGTGGGAAAAATGAAAATTAAAGTAATTCTTAGAGTCTACCTCACTCCTATATATCTGATAGAGATGTATAATGAAAATACAAAATGTTGGAGGAGCTGTGGGATCAAGAGAAGATACGCACAATGTAGCCTATGAAGAGGTCACACTACTCCAAAGCAAATCAGAACAGTATCTTTTAACTGGGCATATATTTTGATTCAGTGAAACGACAAAATTAAAAAAAAAAAGTACAGGAAGATGTCTTGGTGAGCCATGGTCCTTCCCAAAAACATGGAGAATGATAGCTCTGAAGAGGAAGAAGTTTCTATGCCTAGAAATGGTGATTCTGAATCCTCAAGTATTTAATGTCCAACCTTTAGTATTGTAATAAAATTGATTTTGTAGATGTTCAAAAGATGTGTAAGCCAGAGGACATCCACCAAAAGCTTTTCTATGAAAGGCATGGTGGTTATGTGCTTGACAGTTTGGGCAGGCTGCACACACTATACAGACTATGGTAGTTATACCATGGGCTATCCATACCTCTTTTAACAGAGTCTAAAATGACTTGGGTGCCAAAATGACTGTTTTTTTTTTATGAATTGATTGACATATTTGAGGATAGAATCTTCAAAGGAGTAGGGGATGTAAGAATGAGATTTGTGCAAAGGGGGATGGGAAAGAAGGAGCCAGAGAAGGAGTGACTGACAGTTGGTGACAGTTGGTGACAGTTGAGAACAGAGAAGATGCCAGAGAATTCTCCAGAGAAGGAAAAAGAAAAAGGAGGCTTCCAGCTGAGGACTGGAGAAAGGGAGGAGGACATTCCAGCTTGGATCCAGTCCTGAGCACTTCCTGAGGATCTTTCTTTGGAAATTCAAACCCTGATTCCCTGCTCAAAGGCATCCCATTGCTTCTTACCCAGCAAGACTTCAATCATGGAGTTAGTTAAGTGTTTCGACTCCATTTTGGGAGCATTCTCTTAGGCTCAGTCTCCCATTACCCAACCTTGCTGAGAGACCCTTTCCAATCAAACTTACAATTATAAAAAAAGATAGAAATAGGAAATAGAAATAGAAACAGAAGAAGAAGGGTCAAAGGGGGAGATGCTTAGGAGTGGGAACCTCAAAGGTTCCCACCCAAGTGACAGACTCCATAGAAATAGAGAAGAGGGCACCCCAAAATCCCTCTGCCCTTCACCCCTTTCCCCAATCCCTATACTGATATTAATAAAAGACATTCATTAGTTAGATAGCTTTCCAGAGTGCCTGAGAGACAAGAGGGAGGGGAATCACAGCTTGGTCTGGCTGCCTCCATCTTGAAGCCAGACCACCCACTATGAAGTTGGCTGACCTTGGGGGAGGTTTGCATGAACCCCGCCATCATTGAAGTCCCCTATACCTTATCTTATAGTGAAACCTTGCCCCCAACTCCTGTGGGGGTGGCATGACCTTCCAGGTCACCCAGTTTTGGGGTGATACCCCCTGAAAGTCTCAGAGAGTACATATAGCAGGAGGGGAGAGCTAGAAGAGCATCTCACCACATAGACTCTATTTCACTTCTTCATAACTTTGGTGGCTGGCTCTCATTATTATTACAGGGATTTCCTTCAGATGAAACCCATACTCCATTAATCTGATTTGCTTTGAATTTTTGTTTCCATTTTTGCACTTCCTTTACATTATAAAAAGGGATAAATCTGATTTGTTAACAGTTGCCAAAGGTAAAATAAGTTCAGACACTGCTAAAGCAGTGAATTTTGCGACAGAATCTGCCTGGTGGTTTCCTCTAGAGAAAGGGTCAGTTCCTTGTGTATGGGCAGAGCAATGAACAACAGCTAGGGCTTCAGGTATTTTGAGAACAGAAAGAACCTCTTTAATGATTTTTGCATTTGCAATACTTTTCCCAGCTGAAGGTAAAAATCCCTTTTGAAGCCAAAGCATACCCACTGCTTGGCATATTCCAAATGCCTATCTAGAGTCACTATAAATTGTTGCTTTATTATCTTTTGCAATCATGCAGGCATGTTTTAAAGCTATGAGCTCTGCACCTTGAGCACTTACATTTGAGGCCAATGAGGCTGACTACAAAGTGGCAAATTCTGTGACTACAGCAACTCCAATGTAACATATGCTATCCCTCATGAATGAAGAACCACCTGTGAATAAGACTAGATCTGGATTGTCTAAAAGAGTGTCCAGGAGATTATCTTGAGATTTTTCAATAGTGTACACTAAAGATTCACAACTGCTTAATTGTTCTCCTGCACTTGATAAATCAGGAAGCAAGGTGGCAGGGTTGAGTGTTGTGCAGCATTATAATGTGGTAGTTTCATTGCCTAACAAAGTTACTTCATATCTTGCAAGTCTTTAGTCAGAAAATGCCTGTGTTCTATGCCTTAGCAATAATGCTTTGACTTCATGAGTACACATTATTGTTAGTGAGCATCCCAATACTAACTCAGCAGATTTAGTTACTAGCAAAGCTGTGGCAGCCATGCCTCTAAGACATGGTGGTGCTCCTAAAGCTATTGGGTCCAACTGAGCCAAATAATAAGCAATTGGATGTTGAACATGTCCTAAACTTTGAGTTAATACACCTGAAGCTAACCTTCTCCATTTGTGTACATGTAAATTGAATGGTTTGCTGTAATCTGGGATGCCTAGAGCAGGGGCAGACAAGATAGCCTGTTTTAATTTAGAAAGAGCTCATAGGTATTCCGCATCTAACCTAAGTAGTTCAGTGACTCAATCTTTTGTCAATGCCATAAGGAGTTTAGTGATTTTCCCACAGCAAGGGATCCACTGTCTACAAAATCCCTGTGTTTCTAAAATTGCCCTCAACTGTTTCTTAGTGCAGGAAGCACTCAATTTCTGAATATCTTTGGCATGCTTAGGGGAAATGAAGAGGGCACCATCAGTTAAAATAAACCCTAAATACTCCACTTTGGGGATGAACCACTGAATCTCTGCCTTTGAGATCTTGTGTCCTCTCTTATATAGTTACAAAAGAAGATGTTTGCTATCTTCTTGGCATGCTGCAGCATTTGCTGAAGCCAAGAGCAAATCATCTACAAAACGTATCAAATGGATCTCCTTAAACTCAATATTTGCTAAATCTTGTGATAAAATCTGTCAGAATAACATGAGACTTTCCATGTGCCCCTGGGGTAAACAACACCACATCCTTTGGGAACCTTTCTAGGTGAAGGCAAATATATTTCTGGAATCTTTATGAATGGGTATTGAAAAAATGCAGAACACAAATCTACTACTGTAAAATATTTGGTGGTTCTAGGAATAGAGGAAATAATTGTGGATGAACTTGGAACCACAAGGTCTTTTGATGACAATTATTTATAGCCCTTAAATCTTATACAAGTTAATAGACAGTTTTTCCATTTTGATCTAATTTCATCTTTTTAACAGGCCAGATAGGCTTGTTATATTCTGATTTGCATGGAATTATTATTTTCTGTTCAATTAAAGGACTTATCACTGGGATAATCCCCTCAATTGACTCTTTTGATAGAAGATACTGAGGAATAGAAGGAGGTGGGCCACCTTTTGTCTTAATTTGAACAGGAATGTCTGGTAGCCCTACATTGGAAAAAGATGTGGCCCACTTTGTAATTAGACATCTTGAACCCTTGGAATTCATCTCACAGAATCCTTCCCTTTCATTTACTTAGCGTCCTTATGTATTGTAAATAAGTCTTCTATAACCCTGCCCACTCATTCTCTTCTCTTGTGACCGTGTTTGAGTTAGTTCCTTCCTTACTCTAACTCCTTGTTTTCCTTTGCTTCAAGTTATTTCCAATAAATTTTATAAAACACACTTGGAGTACTTAGATATTAATTTTTAATCCTACATTCTTGGCAACCACAAAGGGGAACGGCTTCTCTTCCAAGTCCTATTGACTACAGCAACAGTCATTAAAATTGGGGAGAGAGACTCATGGATTCATTGTAGCCATGTAGAACAAGTACCTTCTGTTGATAATAACTGCCTGTACTGAATTGTATTTTACGATTTATCATGATAAGACTTCACTATTGCTGTATCTGTACTATTTTGTTCCACTGTATTAGGTTGATCCTTATACTTGAACTGCCCTTGTAAAACAACACATAAATTACCTCGAAAAAGAAAACCTGTATTAGTGACCTATATTGACTTGATGTCCCTTTTGTAACATTTTGAATGTTCTGTAATTTTTTTGTATTTTCTTTAATGTATCATTGTTTTTATACCTCCATTGCTTTATTTACTTAATTTGCACTCACACCGTGGATTATGGCAATTTAAAGAGGAAATTAACTTATTTTTCAACAAATAGACTATATTTTATCTATATAATTGTGAAACATACACATTTTTGATATTTTTCATTATTGTTTTTCTTCCTGCATATGTGATACAGTATTTTATTTTTCTCTCATTTTTTGTATTTGAAACATATGTCACCAGTATTGAAAATATTTTTAACTATTTTGATTTTTGCAATAGAATAAGCTAAGATGTAGATTTGCCTAGCATATAAATGCATACTCCAAAAAGCTTTAGACTATGGCAAACTTTTACTATTTATTTAAATATTATGAGACCTTTAGCTGATTAATATGTCTGAATCAAGAAACAACGGACCACAAAGAAGTACAGAAGTTTTCCTGTAAAGTGCCACATGAGAAGAAAAAGGTAAAGAAGACCAAACCAATCCTACGGTGATTGATGATATTCTGTGCAAAAAGAGCAAGGACTTGATCATGTGTGAGACTTGAGGTTGTGGTTTTTTAATATGTGTTAAATACAAGACTTCCTTGTACCACACTTTCTATCAAGTACCTAACATCTATTGTTCTGACTCCATTATCCCAGAAAGCAAACAGAAAAGTCCAACCAGGGAATGCTGTTTCCCATTTGTTTTGAGATGTAGTCTTTTGTCTATTTTTTTTCATGATGTGACAATTTACTATAATCCAGACTGCTAAATTGGGTTAGTAAATGTTGTAGGAAAACTTATAAAAGCAGATTTAGAAATTTGGCCAAGCTAAAGTTCTAACCTGGAATATAGCAAAGGGCTGAACACAGGGGACTCTCTCTAAAGGTAGTTGGGGTTTTGAAGGGGTTGGGAAACCACTGACCTGAGAGCCTGTGGATTTGGGGATAATGCTATTAAGGTTTCTGAGGACACTAGGGCAGAGAAAGAACTAAAAGCCCAGAGTAATAGTGATATCCCAATTAATCTTTTTCCGCTTCGAGACCTCCCAGTGGTATGAGACAAAGGTATATTCCATGTGAAATAGCACACCCGTTTCAGGGCAGAGGATATGGATGCAATCCAAAGACAAGCACCCAAATTCTATGATGACTCTGGGAAATTTGTAAAACCTTGTGGTCATTTATTAAGACCTATGACCCCGATTTTGCAATTTTTTTTTGTTTATCCTAGGATAGTTGATGTCCAGACATGACAAACAAAAGTTCATTGAGGAGACTAGGAATACTCAGGACCTAACACAGCAGCCTGAGAATTGGGAAGAATTGGATTTTAATTTGGTGCCGATCTACCAAATGTTAAAGGGGGCAAGGAAATCATTTTTAAAGGAGTTGGAGAATAACTCAAGACTCTCAAATGCATGGTTTAAGTTTGAGAAGGTCAGGGAGATGGGTCAAGAGGCACCTGCTACATTTCTTGACCAAATTCTTGAGGCAGCAGATGTTTATTTAGGTGTTACTATATTAGAGGGTGCTACCACAAAACATGTCAAATGCCTTTTTGTTATGAATGCTATTCCTCAAGTAAGGAAATTTTTCAGTGAAAATAGTCCTGATTGGGAACTCTTTAGCTTGGAGGAACTTAAAGAAAAGGCTACATATGTCTTTGCCCGGGAGAAAGATAAGACCAATGATGAATAATATCTGATAATTGAAAATTTCCAGAAAAAAACTTACAGAGGTAAATACTAAGGCCAAGGAAAAGGAAATAGATAACATCAAAACAGTAACTGCTCTCAGAGCTTTGGAGTGAAAGAATCCAAGTTATAAGAGTAATACAGCAGTGAATACAAAGTACCCAGAGCCAAGAAGGTGTTTTTTTGTGTGACCAGGTTGGGCATCTAGGGAAAGACTGTAGATTTAAAGGGCAATTTAACAGACAAAGATTTAATAATAGATACAATTGGTATAATAATAATGATAATTATGGTTATAGACAGAACAATTGGTATAATGGCAATAATAATTATGGATTTAATGCACAAAATAGTTTTCAGTGACAGAATGTTTATTGTCAGGGTATTTCAGGCTCCCAATATGGCAATAATGCAGGATTATATAACAGCTGGTAAATGGCCAAAGTATAGTCACATTGTCCAGGGAAATGTAAATTATGGTAACCAAAATGGGGGGATAGCTTCATTATGAAAGCTTGCCTGAAATTCAGAAGTAATTGGTCAAGTTGATGGGAATAAAGTGAATATTGATGAAATTTTATGTATTAAAGATAATGATAATGTGATTGTGAATAATGGTAATGGTGTATTTGGTGTTAATAATAAATTAATTGGTGTTAAAGGTAATTTAAATGGAATAAATAATAATTTAATAAATGTAAATAATTTAAAGGGAATTAATGAAAATTTATTTGGTGCTAGTGCTAACTTAACTAAATTAAATGGTATTATTGGTGTTAGTGGTAATTTACCTAATGTTAATAGTAATTTATCCACTTTTAGTAGTGATTTAACTAGAGTTTGTAATCATTGGACTAAAATTGATAATGATTTACTTGGTGTTGATAATAATTTAATTAGTATTGTAAATAATTGTGAAAAAAAGAACTGTGTTGTAAATGGTGTTGGAACTTCTAGTAGTTGTGTAATTAAGGAGAATAATGGAAATTGTGATTTGGTTAAGGATAATTTGATTGTAAATAGAGACAATGATACCAGAATAGAGGTGAAAAGGACCAAAAGTGCAAAATCCTGGGAAAATTCTGTAATTTAAGATTATGTTAACTTGGATGGACAGGAAATAACTCAGCTTTGTTCTGATGTTACTGTTTTAGCTCCTATGTTAGAAACTTTTCAACCTCCCAATAGCATAGAACCATACCTGTCTGTTACTATTGGAGACCAGATTTATGACCTTCTCGTTGACACAGGAGCCAGTAAATGAATTTTGCAAAGTTTTCCCGAGAATTAAAGAACTGTTGGTACAAAAAATGATAACTCTTGGACCCCTTTCCATGGAGCACACTTTCCTTTATATGCCACGATGTCCCATGAATCTTTTAGACAGGGGTTTGCTGTGTAAATTAAGAGCTACAATCCAATGTACTGAATCTGGTGATATTTCTTTACATCTAACAGAGGAATCTTTGAAGGTCTTTCTATTGTTTTTCTTAGATTCCAACAATATAGAGGATGACTTAGGTAATATCTATCCAATACTCGAGGATATACCTAAGGATTTGTGGTCAAAATCATCAACAGATGTTGGGTTGTTAAAATCAGCTACTCCAGTCAGGGTGAGAACAAAGGAAGGACCAGTTGCTTGTGAACCTCAATATCCCTTGATTAAGAAAGCAATAGAAGGTATAAGACCAATTATTGAGTCCCTAATCCAAAAAGGTATAATTATATCTTGCTTTTCTGAGTTCAATATACCAATTTTGCCTATTAAAAAAAAACTTGATGAAAATGGCTGACCTGTTTACCTATTTATCCAGGATTTGAGAATAGTAAATGATTATGTCATCAAGATTCATCCTGTTCTTCCAAGTCCAGCTGCTATAATTTCTTCCATTCCAAGTCAGGCTAGATATTTCACTGTGGTAGATTTATGTTCTGCATTTTTCTCAATATCGATTCACAAGGATTCTCAAAAGATCTTTGCTTTCACTTGGGAGAAAACCCAGGGGACGTGGATAAGACTTCCACAAGAGTATACAGATTCACCCAGTCAGTTCTCTCAAATTCTGAATTGAGATCTAAAAATGATTAAGTTTAAAAAAGAGTAAATTGGTGCATTTTGTGGATAATATTCTTTTAGCATCCCCAAATGCAAAGGGATCCATCCAACTGCCACTTAGACTAAAGCATCCAGGGATACTTTACTTCTACAGGGAAAAACAGAATAGGAATAAAAACACTTTTTTAATAGTTAACTTAAAATTAAAAAAGGTAGGAGAGGTCACGCTACTCAAAAACACTATGGTATCAATTCAGGATTAAAGGTTAAGGGTCTGGGAAATCCATACACTACACTATGCAGACAGCTGGGACATAAGGGACTAATGGGATCTCCCATAGATGGTTTGATGGACTTGATCAGTAGTTCAAAATGTATTAGTCCAAGTATATTCCCAGAGCACAGGTTCCAGCCAAATAACTCTTCAGAGAAGTCAGGGAGACTGATCTTGCTTGTCCACCAAACAAGACAGTGTTCTCAACCTGTTCTCTTTAATCCTGCTAGTTGAAATCTCCAGATGTTTCTCAAAGATACTGACAGTCTCTCAGATCAGTGGTTTCCCAACTCCTTCAAAACCCCCAACTACCTTTACAGAGAGTCCCCTATGTTCAGCACCTTGCTGTGTTCCAGGTTAGAACTTTAGCTCCTGCCAACCTGCCTGGCCAAATTTTTAAATCTGCTTTTATAAGTTTTCCTATAACATAAGTGATTGTTGTTTCAGGTTTATGGGACATGGATCGCTACAAGAACCTGTTGTGATTTGTGATTTTTTTTTCTTTTTTCCTAGAATTTTTCACATTTTTGATATTCTATATTTCACTCAGGGATTATTTTTAAAATTTCTTTGGATTCTTTGATATTTTTGATAATTAATTCATGTGCCTTATGACTCAACCATATATCCCTGTGTGATTTCTATATGCATCCCTGTATCCTCCTCATGGGGGAATATGTTATTATCCTCCTCAGGCGGGACTATTTTATTGTTGCAAACTTTGATTTGAATTTGAGCCTAATTTGGAACAAGAGGCTACCTCCCAGAATTCAGAAGGCCAACATTTTGGGGAAGGCACCATAACAATGCTTGCAGAGACCACATGCTGCACCAAAATATTTATATTGAACTTTGAGATCCAGTGAATTTCAACTATGGCGGGTTGAAAGCATTTATTTTGAATGTATACTCTTATGACAAAGGGGATTCTCCATAATTGGCCTTTTGTCAATGTATCAATTATTGGTTTTGTTCTTTTTCTCTTTTATTTCCCTCTTATCCCCATATCATTCTAATTTCCCTTTAGAAACTGCCATATTATATCTACCTTTAACTAAAAAATACTTAGAGTTTTAAGTTGATTTTGTTTTAAATGATCCATTGGGGAGACTGTTCTCCCAAAGCATCAGGAGGGGAAATGTGTAATTAGAAATCTTGAACCCTTGGATTTCATCTCCCAGAATCCTTTTCCCTTCATCCATGTAGTATCCTTATGTATTGTAAATAAGTTTGCTATAATTCTGCCCACTCACTCTCTTCTTTCATGACTATGGTTGGGTTAGCTCCCTCTTTATTCTAGCTCTTTATTTTCCTTTACTTCAAGTTATTTTTAATAAATTTTATAAAATATGGTTGGAGTATTTAAAGATTAATTTTTAATCTTACACCAGAGAGATAAAGGTATATCAGTTGGTATTTCAAAGGTGGGAGGTTTTTCCACCACTTTACTATCCATGAAATGTACAGGGAGAAAATTTAAAGATTTTTCAGGCAATTCTAGCATTATAGCACCATCTTAAGAGCAGGTTATTGTGGCTCTTAGTTTATACAAAAAGTCTCTCCATAACAAATTTATAGAGGAGTTAGGCATTAGAAGGAAAGAATGTTCCACTGCTAGAGGTCTCACAGACATCATTTGAGGTGAAAGCTTTGGGACCTTAAGAGATGCTCCTGACACCCCTATTACATTTATAGAGTCAATGGACTCACAATCAGAACCAGGTGTACTCATTAACATCAATCTAGAGGCACCAGTATCTAAAAGACAATTGTAATAAGTATTTCCAACTTTCAAAGTTACATGAGGTTTATTACGATTTGGGAGAGAATGGACTGAAATAACTGGTACTAAAATATCAATGTCTAGTAAATCAAAGGTTTCATTCTCTGATTCCAGAGTCATTTCTCCCTTTTCAGACCTTCATTCATGTCCTTAGCCATTTCTCTGAGGTTCCTCTCATTGAGCAGGATTTCCATTCTGAATGTTATGTGGACAAGCCCAATTTTGGATATATTGTTGTAACTTTGCATTTTCTTCATTCAGATTATTATTTCTAAATGCATTTCTGTTATTGTTATTATTATTCTAGAATAGTTGTTGTTATTTCTAAAATAGTTGTTGTTCCTAGTTCCTAAAGTTTCCATTATTTCTGAACACTTGATTCTAGCTTCTACAGTTTAACATTAAGTGACCCCTTTTTCCTCATAAATAACATTTGGTATCTGATTTGTAAATTCTCACAAAGGGGCAATGTGCATACAATAATTTGCATTTCATTTTTCAATTTTTCCCCTTAATACTTTTATTTCTTTCCTTAATGCCTCCACCAATTCACTGTCATCTTCATCACCCTTTCCATGGCAATTATATACGTATGCTACCACTTTCCTTAAAAATTCCTCAAGGTCCATATTAGTCTAATTCAGACAGCTGTTTTTTTAAAACCCTTAACCTCTGTGTATTGGCTTATAGGTGGAAGAGTGGTAAGGGTGGGCAATGGGGGTCAAGTGACCTGCGCAGGGTCACACATCTGGAAAGTGTCTGAGGCTGGACCCAAACCCAGGTCTCCCATCTCTAGGCCTGACTCTCAATCCACTGAGCTACTCAGCTGCCCCTCCAGACAGCTGGTTTTAAAATAATCCTTGACAAACCTGCAACAATTTTTCACAAACTGCCTTCTTTTCTGTCTGACATCCAGTTCTCTGATCAAATCCAGGTCTATATATTTTCCTCCCAACTCAATTAAGTCTGTCCATGAACTGGGAAGGATTTTCACCTATCTTTTGTCCAAGATCTTCACATTTGTCCAGGAACTAGGTCTTTCAGAACATACTCTCATGGCTCATAGTAATGCCTCCTTCGCCCAACACAGTCTTGTGTAGTCATTTTCATTATTCATATTCCATTGTGAGTCTTGCCAGGGCCAATGAACTTCTCCCCTTCCCTGAGCCTGATTGGCAAGAGAGATGATCTTATTTTTCTCCTTTTCCTTTAAAAATGCCTGTAATCAATTTTCAAAGTCAATCCAAGTGGGGTTATATGTTTGAAAAATATCCTCTAACTTTTTGATAGCTGCTATAGGAACATCATCAAAAGAAGTAGTATGCTGTTTAAATTTCTCGATAACTTGAGAGGTAAATGGAGTTTGATGTCTTACGAAATGAACTCTTCTTTATGATTAAAGGTATGTATTTCTCTTAAGGGGAATAGGCTTATTACTAGATTATTTCTTGTTTTTGATTCTTGGCTTCCTGTTTGAATTTCCATGGAGTAGGTGAAAGAAGGAATAATTGTAGGAACAGCAAGAGACAAGATGAGTAGAGTGAGATGTAGTTTTTGTAAGGTGAGAAATAATTTGGGCTAGTTGTGAGATGTAATTTTCAAGGTATTCTATCTGAGCCTCAATTAAGCTATCTTTCCATTGTTTTTTCTTGTTGGAGAGAAATAGGTAAACTATTTAGTAAATTTGGTAAATTTGTAAGGATCCAATCAGAACTAATAATCCCAGAGATGGTAATAACTGGAGACAATCTAAAATTGTGAACTGTGTCAGCTTGTTAAAGCTCTCTGGGAGTGGAAGTTGTTTGAGATAGGCCAAAAACTATTCCTTCACAATGTGTGCATGATATCTAGCACCATACTAGATTGCCTATATAGTCTTAAAAATTCTAACTAACTAACTCCAGTAGGGATAGTTTAATAGCAAGTGAGGAAAATAACCAGAACGGAAAACTAAAAGATTAATCAAACTTCTACCTGGCTCGCCAAGATATGTAGAGTTTAAAATTATGAGCTTGACAAAGATAGGAGAGCAGTTTAACAATTTTTTTTAATTGAGAAAAAAATAGGAAAGATGAAAAGATAGGGAATGGAGGGAGATTTAACTATTTACCCTAGTAGTACCTAAAAATTACCTAAATCTTCTTATATCAAACTATAAATTACCTAAAAACTATCATTGAGAGAGTCTCACTAATAACTCTTCAGCCTAGCTAACCAGGACAAACCTATACTATTTATATATTCTAACTAACTCACTAAACAACCCACACACTCTCCTTCAATAAGATTTTACAGGAGCCACCTTTCACCAGCAACCTCCAGCAGCACTCTGCCCTCAGGAAACCTTAGAGTGAAATCCCCCTGCTCACACTTTATGCTTGCCTTTATCTCTCACTGTCTAATTGTCATCCTTACATCACTTCCTCTCTGAGAGCAGTTTCTATTTCCTTTAACTGTGGGCTGTTCTCCATGGTAATAGAACCTCTTATCTTTGGGCCTGGCTGTCTGTCCACTGAGCCAGTCAGTCTTTCCCCAGTTAAATTAGAGCAAGGGATTAAGAATCCCCTTTTAAAATAGATAAGGAAACCAAATCTGGAAGCTAAGTGAATCGAACAAATTATCCAGTCTAATAGACAGGAATTCTAGGTCTTATATGTTACCCTTTCAATCATAATTGCTAACTTTAAATACATTTTTTCCCAAAAATATTTCTCCTAATTGTGTTTCCATAGGAGTTTTCAACATCTCTTTTCTGTTCTTTTACTCAGTATAGCCTTTTAAATACAGGTGAGTTTGTATAATGTATTATTTATCTTCTCCTGCCCCATTTCTTCTTCCTTTTCTTCTATCATTTTCTTTCTCTTTCTCTCTCCCCCTTCTTTCAAGGCATTTTAAGTGTTTTTGGTTTTATAAAGATCAAGGATTAAATTTGTACTCAGTTCTTATTATACTGCTAAAGCAGCCTTTGGGAAGCCCACCGTTTGAAAAAGAAAAGTCCAAGAATAAAGGTTTACTATTATGCAATTAAAAGCATTGTGTAAATCAACGGAAGTGCTATTCCACTGAAATAGTCTAAGAAATGATTATAGGTTTCTAAGTCAATACATTGACCATCTCCACTGCATGACACTAACATATTAGCCAAAGTGCATTTATTATAGCTTTTTACCAACCCATGCGACTCTGATTTAAAGTCATGCATTCTAATGTGTTTTGACAAGTAAATTGCTTGCCTTTTTTCCATGATAGCCAACCATATAAATAATGCATGCATAGTAATAGCTAGAGCAATAATGTAAAAGTCAAGTAAGAAGACACATACAGCATGTTAATGATAAAGATGCCTTATCCTTTTCAGGGAGTAAGAACCATTGCACAAAATACTTGAAACAGAAATACCAAAAGCCAGAATTTTCCTCACAAAATATATGAAGGAACTTCCTGATAAGCCATGACACCACTACTACAAACAAATCTATGCATGAGCAGAGCAGGAAATCTTGTAATAACTATTAAACTTGAATGGTTTGATATTTGTCTGACAGAGAAATAGATGTTTGTCCATTAGCTGCACAGCTTAGTTAAGTTTAGGAGAACTAAAAAGCAGAAGATCCTCCAAGAAGTAGTGAATTTTAGACAGTAAAACATGAAATTGTTTACCTGGGCAGGAAGAACAGTGATTCGCACTTGTACAGGAAGATGAGATCATGCCTCTGGAAGTAATTACATTTGCTATAGACTGAATTACTTCAAGACAAAGAACTGAAATATTAGCCAAAGGAAGGAAGTGAAATATAATATAATGTAAATTATTTGACTGCTAATTCTTACAAAATACTTATCAGGTCTCTCAAATTGGAGAGAAGTTCTTGAGAACACAGATTAATTCTCATTGAGTGTTTTCAAACTGAAATAGACTGTGGAGAAAATTCAATCACCCATCTCTCTATTCTCTTATTTTATAGATGAGGAAACTGCGGTACTGAAATACAGTTACTTTTATAAAGTCAAAAGCCAAGGTCTTGTTAGAGCTGAGATTTGAAGTTCCCAATTAAGATTTTTAAAATGTATTATTACTTCATGATGGCTCCCATGACCATCTTCACTATCATTCCTACTACTATAGTTAGTAGAAATTAATTTTATTTGTGCAAGCATTTTGTAGTCTTGACACCTCCATGAGATTGTATACAATGGCATGCTCCATAGTTAAAGTGACTTTTTACACTGCAAACTCAGAATGGACTCAGTTGTCCTGACTAGTACTCTTACCATAAATACATACTGCTTCACTGAGTCCTCATGATTGGACTGGTTATCACATTATCTATATAAAAGGGGATTTCCATTTCACCTTTAAAAATGAAGCCATGGTAAATTCAAATGTATGTACTTTTTCTGCTCTATCACAGGGCAAAACATTGGTTTATTTACATAAAATTAGAATGTATTCAGGAGTTGAGAATATAAAAATCTGAAATAATTTGTAAACATGTATGCTTTTCAGAAACAGTGATAACTCCTTCACATAAAAAAATGACTAGATTTTTATTTTGTCCTGAAGACACCATTATCTAACTTTCAGTTTAAGAGTATGACCTATCACTTAAACAGTAAGGTATGTGAGGTACAGTAACGTTCCGAAGTCTAAGTTCACCCACAATCTGTACTTTTAATAAAAGTGTCAAGAATAATGATCTAAGACCCTATTATTCATTGATTAAGTAATGCTGATGCATTATTCTTTTATTTTATTCAAATAGTCCATCAAATCAAAATCTTTTTTTTTAACAGATGAGATAAAAGAAGTCAACAAAGTTAAGAAACTTATGTAAGGTTATATAGGTAATAACCCCCAAGAAAAGATGTGAACCTTACATCTGGGTCCATTCATCTTTCACCACACCACCATACCTATTTTGCATTCTCTTTTATCATATGAGGCCTTGGAAATGAACATAGCTGTAAATGCCAGATGTTTTTGCCTAGGAAATTTCTTTCTTTTCTGTCTTCTGACTCCTAAATCAATTGATTTTTTATGGATAAATGACTGATCACAACTATCTAATTTTGTCCATCTGATAGGTTTATTTTTTTTAACCCTTGTACTTCAGTGTATTGTCTCATAGGTGGAAGAGTGGTAAGGGTGCGCAATGGGGGTCAAGTGACCTGCCCAGGGTCACACAGCTCGGAAGTGGCTGAGGCTGGGTTTGAACCTAGGACCTCCTGTCTCTAGGCCTGACTCTCACTCCACTGAGCTACCCAGCTGCCCCCTGATAGGTTTATTTTTGCCAAATTTATGTAGTCAAAATGATTTTTTCTTACAGTTTTTAGTTATAAATTTTTAAAGTAAAAATATCCATTGTCTCTTTAGTTTCTGAATGCATTTGGTATTATTGTACCTATTAGACAATGCACTGCTTGTATTTTCTCAGAGGTTCTATAGATTTAATATAATCATTGTTATACACTACTAACCTGTATAGGTAGGCACAAGTAAGAACTTCATGTCTTATATTCCAGGACCAACATAGTTAAGCTGCTAGTTGAGCTATATTAGGATGCATTTTCTAGTTACTAGCATTCTTAAAGGCTATTCAGTTATAAAGAGGATACAGCCTGTATCCATGGGGAAGACACTACTTAAGTCATGGGTCTTTAACTGTAGTGCCATGAAATCTAGCATTTGAATGGAAAACTAATAAAAGAGGAAACCTGTTCAATTTCATTCCATGTGGTAAATATTTGACATTGAGTCAGTCAGTTGCAGTAAAAATCCACATTTGTGACCATTGATACCAAAAAAATGAAACAAATAAACATTATTGATTATACCTCTGATTTGCACACTTCTATAAGTATTGGAGGGGGAAGGTGAAATGAATTCATTTATCATTGCTACTCCAATGAGGTTCGGAGTGTTACAAAGTCTTCTAAAGAAGACCCATGGTCACTTAAAACAAATCAACTTAACCATTAATACTGGAAAACAGGGAATAAGCATGCATCTTCACCAGATTATTATGTACAAATGGTGAAGCAGTCTACCCAATTCATTCACTTTTTTCTATCTGTTCAATATGTTCAAGAGAGAACTGAATTTAAATAAATGATGCAGTATAGAATTAGAATTTTATTGCACTAGGAAAATTGAACCCCCAAGTTTCCTATGACTATAGAAGTCTATTATTTTTTAGTCTGATTTTTCTCAGGAATAGAATATGATCAAAGATGTTTGAACCCCACAATCTCAAAAGAAGCACAATTGCAGAATCTCTGAAAAAAGGACAGAAAATTCTGGGAAGAAGCAAAAAGGCTGCATCAAATTATTATTAACAGGTTTTGTGTAATAAATTAGATGAAAAAAGATATACATATAAGTCTGGAAAACAGATGGGCTAGCTACACAATAAAAATGTCTGTTATATAACTTTTTAAAATCACTGCATTCATTTACTTCGTTGCCATTCCAATGTTAGGCAGAGGACCTGAAGGTAAATACTTTGATGTTTTCTTCAAGGAAACATCTAGTTTAGTGGAAGTGGCACAAATATCTGGCACTATGCTAAGTGCTGGGAAGTTACAAAGATGTGTAAAACAATGTTATCTGCCTCCAAGGTCCAATGATACTTATAAAAATGGATTAACAGAGAACTTCTAATACACAACAGTGGGATAGACATTTTAGTATTATATGTATATTAAAGTAGAAAAATGAGGATTCTATACAAATTTTTCATTTATTCAGATCATCTTTTCTTCTTGAACCATCCTGTCTCTTGGAAGAAACACTGTTGTTTTCAATTATCTGAAAAACAATCATGGAAAAGTAATGAGATTTTCCCTCTTCTTTCAGGGTAGCAGGTAAGGGAAATAGGTGGAAGGGAATAGAAGAATGACTTAGATTCAATTTTAAAAATACTTTAATGATTAGAGCTCTTGAAAATTTTAGTGTGCTTTTTCTGGGAGGTATTGAGGGTCTCATTACTAGAAATCTTCAAGTAGATACAAGATGAATTGTACTGAGGGAATTCATCTCTCAGGGTCATATTGGACTTTATGACTTTTATTGTAACTTCTAATTCCTCAGAATTTGATGATGATGACAATGACAAGGTGAGCCCAGAAAATCAACTTTGTTGAAGATGATTGAATTTTTTTCTGACCTGTATCAGTCACATGTTGATAGCTGACATATCCTGGATTGCCTAGAAAAATGCTTCATCACCACAGAAAAAGGCATTTTCATCATGTCACTCTTGCTTCTGCAAAATTTCTTTTTCAATTTCGACATCATAGATTTTATGGGTAGGGAATGAATCTGAATTATAACTTTCATAAAGCTAGAGAAGAAAATGGTATTATTAGGAAATTTAAATACACCAAATAGAATTTCCATAAGTAAGTCTTAAAATACTATAACTATTTTAAGTCTCAATTAAAAAAATTCTTACCTTCTATCTTATAATCAATACTGTGGCAGAAAAGCAGTAAGGGCCAGACAATGGGGGTTAAGTTACTTCCTTAAGGAATCTAATTACAGTGTATTTTGAAATACTTTTCATTCCCCCTCCAACCTGGCAGAAAGCATTCCCATAAGTAGACAGTGCTATGCTTTCTTTTCTTAAAATGTTATTCTAAATTATAGTAATATCATTTTCAATATGACATCTTAACCTTCTCTTTACAACATTGCCTTGTCGATGTTTTATTATATTTTGACAATATTTATAGATTCTTCTCAAAAGCTTGATCCATTATGTCTTCAAAATGGAAACCAACTCGCACATACAAATAGTTTTGTATTGGAAGAGAATCTCTGTATGATTATAGTAAGTACTATAGCCACTAATAGGATGATATAGCCATAGATTTTGAGAGACTAGATATTCTAAAAAGGCTTCCAATTAACTCATTTTATATATAAGGAATCTAAGTTCTAGGACAATTCTAATTAACTCATGGAAAAAAAGGCTATCCACCACCATAGAAGTTCTGAATGCACATTGAAGCATACTGTTCTTAATTTTTTTGCTCCATGAATTTTTCTCTAATGTAATGTCTTCATTCAAAACATGATAAACATGGAAATGCATATTGAATAACACATTTGCAACTTATATAATGTTATCTGGCATCTCAAGATGGTGGAAAAGGTAAAGAGAAGGAGGAAATATGGATCACAAAATGCTAGAAAACAATTATTAAAAGTTGTATCTACAAATAAAAATAAGGCCCATTCCAGTTTTAAATCAATGATCTCAAATTATGGAAATTAAATCATATTGATAAATTCTAGCCTCCTTCCTTCCCAATAGTTTGTTCCATTAATCATTCCATTTGTTTCTCATCTTAAATTATTTTCAACTAGCTTTTTCTTTAATGTCATGACTTGTGAACATGCTCACATCTGCCACAGCCTTTCCAAAAAAAATCTTACTTATGAAAATTTCCTAATCAGCCTGCTTGATTTTACTCTTCTCTCTCTAATTCAAATTATTGTCGAAATAATGTCTCTTAAAGCATCTTTGATTCTTTTCTTCCTCACTTTAAAACTTTTAGTGACATGTTGTTTATAAAATAAAATTCAACTCTTTCACCTAGCTTTTAGCATCCGTTAGTACAGGGGTCGGCAACGTACAGCTCTCAAGCCATATCTGGCTCTTTCTGCAGGAGCCATGAAGTCATTTTTTTTTCAGGCGCTGTTACAGGAGCGCGCACTGTGAGCACTGTATGGTTCTAACGAAATTATATTTTAAAAAATGAGGAGTTTATGGCTCTCACGGCCAAAGAGGTTGCCAACCCCTGCTTTAGCATATTGTATAATATACTCCAAACTACATTTTGAAGGCTTTTTTTAAACATTTATTAATATTCATTTTTAACATGGGTACATGATTCATGCTCCTACTTTCCCCTTCACCCCCCTCAGTCCCCCTACCCATGGCCAATGCACATTTCCACTGGTTTTAAGATGTGTCATTGATCAAAACCTGTTTTCAAATTGTTGGTAGTTGCATTGGTGTGGTAGTTTCGAGTCTACATCCCCAAACATGTCCACCTCAACCCATGTGTTCAAGCAGTTGTTTTTCTTATATTTTTCCTCTCCTACAGTCCTTCCTCTGAATGTGGGTAGAGTTCTTTTCCATAAATCCCTCAGAGCTGTCCTGTGTCATTGCTTTCTGCTGGTACAGAAGACCATTACATTCGATTTTACCATAATATATCAGTCTCTGTGTACAATGTTCTTCTGGCTCTGCTCCTTTCACTCTGCATCAATTCCTGGAGGTCTCTCCAGTTCACATAGAATTCCTCTAGTTTATTATTCCTTTGAACACAATAGTATTCAATCACCAGCATATACCACAATTTGTTCAGCCATTCCCCAATTGAAGGACATACCCTCCTTTTCCAGTTTTTTGCCACCATGAAAAGCACAGCTATAAATATTTTCGAACAAGTCTGTTTATTTATGATCTCTTTGGGGGACAAACCCAACAATGGTATGGCTGGATCAAAGGGCAGGCATTCTTTTATAGCCCCTTGAGCATGATTCCAAATTGCCAGCCAGAATGGTTGGATCAGTTCACAACTCCAGGAGCAATGCATTAATGTCGCAATTTTGCCACATCCCCTCCAACATTCATTACTCTCCCCTTCTTTCATTTTAGCCAATCTGCTAGGTGTGAGGTGATACCTCAGAGTTCTTTTGATTTGCATTTCTCTAATTATTAGAGATTTAGAACACTTTCTCATGTCTTATTGACACTTTTGATTTCTTTACCTGAAAATTGCCTATTCATGTCTCTTGCCCACTTTTCAATTGGGGAATGGCTTGATTTTTTATACAATTTATTTAATTCCTTGTATATTTGAGTAATTAGATCCCTGTCAGAGTTTTTTATTTTAAAGAATTTTTCCCAATTTGTTGTTTCCCTTCTGATTTTGACTACATTGTTTTTGTTTGTACAAAAGTTTTTAGTTTAATATAATGAAAACCATTTAATTTACATCTTGTAATTTTCTCTAACACTTGCTTGGTTTTAAAATCTTTCCTTTCCCAGAGATCTGACAAGTATACTATTCTGTGCTCACTTAACTTATTTATAGTTTCCCTCTTTATATTCAAGTCATTCACCCATTCTGAATTTATCTTGGTGTAGGGTGTGAGATGTTGATCTAAACCTAATCTCTCCCATATTGTTTTCCAAATTTCCCAGGAGTTTTTGTCAAATAGTGTATTTTTGTCCCAAAAGTTGGGCTCTTTGGGTTTATCATACACTGTCTTGCTGATGTCATTTACCCCAAGTCTATTCCACTGATCCTCCCTTCTGTCTCTTAGCCAGTACCATATTGTTTTGATGACTGCTACTTTATAGTATAGTTTAATTTCTGGTACTGCTAGGCCCACTTCCTTCACATTTTTTTTTCATTATTTCCCTTGATATTCTTGAACTTTTGTTATTCCAAATTAAATTTGTTATAGTTTTTCCTAATTTAGTAAAGAAGTTTTTTGGTAATTTGATAGGTATGGTGCTAAATAGGTAAATTAATTTGAGTAGAATGGTCATTTTTATTATGTTAGCTAATCCTACCCAGGAGCAATCAATTGCTTTCCAATTGTTTAGATCCAGTTTTATTTGTTTGGAAAGTGTTTTGTAGTTGTTTTCATATAATTACTGTGTTTATTTTGGTAGATACATTCCTAAGTAGTTTATATTGTCTAGGGTGATTTTAAATGGTGTTTTTCTTTCTACCTCTTGCTGCTCTAATGTGTTGGAAATATATAGAAATGCTGATAATTTATGTGCATTTATTTTGTATCCTCCAACTTTGCTAAAGTTGTTGATTATTTCTACAAGCTTCTTAGTTGATTCTATAGGATTTTTTAAGTAGACCATCATATCATCTGCAAAGAATGATAGCTTAGTCTCCTCATTGCCTATTTTGATACCTTCAATTTCTTTTCCTTCTCTAATTGCTACTGCTAGTGTTTCTAGTACTATGTTGAATAATAGAGGTGATAATGGGCATGCTTGTTTCACTCCTGATCTTATTGGGAAGGCTTCTAATTTATCCCCATTGCATATAATGCTTGTTGATGGTTTTAGGTATATACTGTTTATTATTTTTAGGAAAGGTCCTTCTATTCCTATACTTTTCAGTGTTTTCAATAGGAATGGATGCTGTATTTTGTCAAAGGCTTTTTCAGCATCTATTGAGATGATCATGTGATTTTTGTTTGTTAGTCTGTTGATATGGTCAATTATGTGGATGGTATTCCAAATGTTGAACCATCCTTGCATTCCTGGTATAAATCCCACCTGATCATGGTGGATGATCTTCTTGATTACTTGCTGGAGTCTCTTTGCTAGTATTCTATTTAAGATTTTTGCATCTATGTTCATTAGGGAGATTGGTCTGTAGTTTTCTTTCTCTGTTTTTGATCTCCCTGGCTTTGGCATCAGTACCATATTTGTGTCATAAAAGGAATTTGGTAGGACTCCCTCTTTGCTTATTTTATCAAATAATTTGTATAGTATTGGGATTAGTTGCTCTTTGAATGTCTGATAGAATTCACTTGTGAATCCATCAGGCCCTGGCGATTTTTTCTTAGGGAGTTCTTTGATGGCTTGTTCAATTTCTTTTTCTGTTATGGGATTATTAAGTATTCTATTTCTTCTGCTGTTAATCTAGGCAATGTATATTTTTGTAGATATTCATCCATATCTCCTAAATTGTTATATTTGTTGCCATATAAATAGTTTTTAATGATTGCCTTAATTTCCCCTTCATTATTGGTGAGGTCTCCGTTTTCATCTTTAATACTGTCAATTTGGTTTTCTTCTTTCCATTTTCTTATTAGATTGACCAGTACTTTGTCTATTTTATCTGTTTTTTTAAAATACCAGCTTCTAGTCTTATTCATTAATTCAATAGTTCTTTTACTTTCGATTTTATTAATTTCTCCCTTAATTTTTAGTATTTCTAATTTAGTTTTCATCTGAGGGTTTTTAATTTGTTCGCTTTTTAATTTTTTGAGTTGCATACCCGATTCATTACTCTCTGCCCTCCTTAATTTGTTAATATATGCATTCAAGGATATAAATTTTCCCCTGAGTACTGCCTTGGCTGCATCCCACAGAGTTTGGTAGGATGTCTCATCATTGTCATTCTCTTCAATGAAATTGTTGATTGTTTCTATGATTTCTTCTTTGACAAATTGGTTTTGGAGAATCATATTATTTAATTTCCAATTAGTTTTTGATTT
>NC_058134.1:82864256-82910190 GCF_016433145.1 Gracilinanus agilis
TCTCTCTCTCTCTCTCTCTCTCTCTCTTCAATTCTCTTTCCCTTCCTCTCCTTACTGTCTCTTTCTCTCTCTTCCTTTTTCTCTCTTTTATCTCTTCTCCAACTTCCTTCCCTCCTACATCTAAATATACCTCCTGCATTGACTGCGTCCTGGGAAAGATTAAACCAGTTTTAACTAGTGCATCCAGCTAGAATAAAAAAAAAACAAAACAGACCAATATGCACAACATATCCAGCTACAAGTAAAGTGACATCTATGGACAAATGTAGGAAGACAGTCCCCTAAAGACAGCTTTAAGGAACACAACTCAGAGAAGGATTAGAAATACAGACTAAAGTCTCAGATACTTCCTAGCTGTGTGACCCTAGGAAAGTCATTTAACCCTCATTGTCTAGTCTTTACCACTCTTCTGCCTTGAAACAAATATACAGTATTAATTCTAAGGCAGAAGGTAAGGGTTTAAAAAGAAAAAGAAATATAGAATGAAGAAAGGACTTCCATAAAGTGAAGCAACAGGAGTTATAAAGTTAACCCTTTGCCCAAATATTCTTTGTGCCTCACTACAACTGTACTCTTAATTTGAGTCCATTCTCCCCATGTACCTTTGTGCATTTGCTATAAAGTGTACTTATGTCTTTTTATTAATTGGTTTTAATATACCATTTAGTAAATATCTTTACTAAAAATAGTTTTCTACTGATTTTTTTAAAGAATGGAAATAAACTGATAGAAAATAGAGAATAATATTAGGAATCCAAGCTTTTTTATACTTAGAAACTTAAAATTAGTAGTGGCCATTTTCAGAAGAGAATATGATTTTTTTTGGATAAGTGTCCCCAGTAGTGTGGCCCAATCAATTCTTTAATTACCATCAAATGTGTGGCACATTTTCCCATTCATTTCCACTCCATTCATTTTGCTGTTAGAATAAAGCAACTTGGCATCCTGTGTCTCCCAAATTTTAAATATTTAGGCCCTGAGGAGTAAGAAACAGAAAACAAATGTTTCAAACATTATTTCATAGGGGAAATAAATTTATAAGATAATAAATAGCCTACCATATCCACTAGCAATAAATCATTCCTTTTATATAGTATCCTGAAGAAACAGTCTTATCCCATATGTAATAAGTAGAAAAATTCAACTAGAGACTTCATTTGTCTATACACTACAAAACAATTTTTAACTGATTTGATTTTTTACACTAAATTAAATTATTTTTATTTCAATAAATTGAATTACCTAATCAGTTGTATAGACAGAAGATAAAGTCTTAGAACTCTCTTAAGTGCTGCTAAGAAAACAAGATATAGATGGAAAAGGTCTTGCTATCTATCCAGAGGGAGAAAATCAAAACTTTCAGTAAGAAAAACCAATCTGTTTCAAGGATAGAGTTGGTGACAGGTCCATCTTCCAATACTCTTATGCCCTCTGTCCCAATATTCATTCCACCACAATCCATTCAAAGGATTTATTATAATGGCAAGACATAGAAAAAGAAAGTATTGTACAAACGTAGATAGTGTCTGAAATGGAACATAAATGAGTCAGGGAGTTCAATTTTTAAACTGTCAAACACTCACCCTTTTTCTTATTGGTCTCTATAACAGTCAAATCTTGTTAAGACAGATAATTAATGTAAAGCCAATACCAAGACTCTTCTACCAATTCCTAGTTTCATAAAGCAACAGCTAATGAAGTCTACAGGAGATGATCAGGCCCAGAAAAGGAACCCTGGAAACACTTTCTGTTTGAATAGTACATCTGGTTGGTTTGTAGATTAATCAATACTATCCATTGTTGTTCTGTCATTCAATCATTTCTAACTCCTTATGACAGCAAGGAAAACAGCATGCCAGGTCCATCTGTCTTCCACTATCTCCCAATATTTGTTCAAGCTCATGCTCCCATTGCTTCTATGATATTACCTATCTCTGTCTTATCTACCTATTACTTTTGCTTTCAATATTTCCCAACATCTAGGTCTTTCCAATAATTCCTGTTTTCTTATTATGTGACCAAGTTATTTAAACTTCAGCTTCAGAATTCATTGTCTTTCTAAAGAATAGTCTGAATTAACTTCAGTAAAATCTGTCATGGTCTAATTAGGATATATATGAATATATATAGATATATAGATATATGTATGTATGTATACATCCATAAACACACATACATATATCTCTTATACACATATACAAATATATGCATCCTATACATTATGTATTTATATAATAATGTATATTCCATATGTATATAATATGATATGCTATATAAGAGCAGTTAGGTGGTACAGTGGATAAAGTACAAAGCCTGAAGTCAGGAAGTCAGCAATTCTAAATGATAGCCTCTCAGGTTAATCTACCTGTCAATGCTACTTATTCTTCCAAATAATGCTCCAGTATTTTTATTTATCTAGATATCAACCTTTCTTTAATGATATCCATCCAACCTCAAGATGGTTATCATGGGTAATATGAAAAGCCTTTACACATATTTTGATTGTGAATATCATTGGCCATAGGAAATGAAATATTGTAATAGCAATCATGAGGAAAATGTTGCAAAATGCTCAAATGATCACAGTGATGTAAAAGTTTCTTTAACTATGCATGTCATACTTCATCCATTCCTGATCATTCTGGGTGACTCTTGTCTATATCATTCCATAATTTCACCACAAGGAGTTCACACAACATGAGCCTTTCTTTATTCCTCCTAGAATAATAAAAAAAGGACCAAAGGTCTATGCTGACTCCCTAATTGTGATCCTTTATCCTTGGAACAATCTTAATTTCCATTTGTATCATATATTTATTGTATAACATATTTTACTCAGTTCTTTTAAATTCCTTTTTGTTTATATGCTATAGACTGCTCACAACAAACATGTACAATTCCAGTGTCTTCTCTGTGATACTAATTCTTAGCTCTTTAAGTCCACATCTTGTGTCAAACTGTTGCCGAGTTTGATGAAATGTTTTTTACTCATATTTAGTTTAAATATTCTTGATAATCAATTTTTTTAAAGTCAATACAACTTCATGATGATTTTTCAATACTAGGGTATTACTGGCGGGATTTTTATTATTCAAGATTTCACTAAACTAATGAAATCATGTTAATCCCTACTTCTTGCCATATCCTATTGTGCTATAATAAAGATTGAAAACAGAAAATTAAAATCATGAGGAGACTCAGTTAGACAATATAGAATAAAGTAAATCGTACCAAATACTCTCCCTCTTAAATATTTATGAGAGGACATAAACAACGGTCCCACAAAATGTTTGGGTATAATTGGGGTACAATAGATATCATTTACATACATCAGTGTGATCACAAATATATCAGGAAATTAAAGTATGTATGTTCTTGTCCCCTAAAAAGAAATGATAGAAAATAATTCCCTCTTTTTATTGCAGATAGGAAAGAATATGGGATTTGAATCCTCTATATGTGGTCAGATATGGGTGATGATTCTATTGTCTTTGTTTAACTGAGTGGAGAGACTTGTCATGAAATGATGTGGTATTAAAAAAAGGCATCAATAAAACTTAAAAAATAAAATCGAAGGGTAGACTTGGCAGTTGGGGTCAATAACATTTAGGAGATTTAAAGCTATTATTAGCTGTAGTATTTTTAAGAGGAGTGAGTCAATCTTAGAAGCCCTGGATGATCTCTATTGATGGCTAGTCCACAGTAATTTAAAAATAAAACTGTCATTTCAGAAGTATAGGATAATCAGATCTTCAGGAGGGTTGTGTTTTTTGTTTTATTTTTGTTTTGTTTGTTTCCTAGTGTCAAACACACTTCATCTTAATAGTTAAGTTGGCATGCAGTGACTACAGGGAAAGATTTTCTTCCATTCAATTATAAAAATCTTTTAATTTTCCATGGGTAATTATAGCCAAAAAACCTGAAATCATATAACCCCTAAATCATTATTAGATAGAATAAATTAGGCCATCTTCCTTACAAACTATTTGACTGAATTGCTAATAGACACATTTTCCTTTCTTCCTCTAACCATATCAAATTCTTGGTCAAAAGTTAATTAGTAACTACGACCTTATTAGTTAGGACTCTAGGCTGGAGAAACAAAGGATCTAATAAAAAAAGAAGCAATATGAGCACCCCTGAACACTTGCACATTAAATGGGGATGTATACCAAATTGAAGAAATGAGCTAACCACTCAGTAAAACTAAGGCAGTCCAGGAAAATGGTTTGGCATTATATTGGTGGTTTTGTTGGAATCCTGGTAGTATGTAAATTCTCAGAATACAGGAATGAATTCCATTTTGGTTTGGTACTCTAGCATCTAGAACAGTGCCTTGAATATAATAGATGTCTATAAAATGGTTTGTTTTATTTAATTATATAGGGTGTACATATAAATCTATAGCTCTATTCATTTTTTAAAGACCATTTTCCTTTCCCTATGAAAAATTTAAAAAGTCAAGAGAAGGGTGAACCTGGGATTTCATTAGTATAGGGAACTCCTATTTGAGGAAAGTCCCTCTACCATGGCATGTCAGTACCTTCTCTATAAGTACTAGTCTTAGGAAGTTGCCTAGAATACTGAGAAGTTAAGAGATTTACCCAAAGGCACACCGATCCTTTATGGGTAAGTTACAGAACTCAAACCTGTATTTTATTGTCTCTATCTCTTCTATGGCTGGTTATCTTTTGAATCACACAGATGCTGTGGTTTGCACTCTGTCCTAAAACTCAATCATTTTACTTAATAAAGCTATATCTCAGTAGCCAGTTAGCATTACCTGATTAAAACACATTTATTTGTACTTTAACCAAATGTTCATCTCACATAACATAATGAAACCACAGTATTTGCATATTGCCATCTCTTGTACTACATTAATTTTTAAATCATCTACAGGTTTTGAACCTCTAGCTCACATATATTTATACAAAAGATAATGCTGTAAAGGACAAAGAAAATTAAATTCTCTTCATATCTCCATTCCCATTGTGCTATAGAATTGGGAGCATAACAGGTTAATAGAAAGTTAATCAACTAATTTTGAGTCAGGCACAATTGAACAGGATGTCTTCACTTAGTAAGCACACACAAACAAATCAGTGGACTATATCTTAATTCTATGGAGAATCTTTCACACTCCACAATGACTTGCATACTGACAATTCAGACATTTTTTACATGGAAAGGGAGCTATTATTGCCAGATTTGCTGTTAAAGTCAGAATTATGAGGTGCCTTACATAAGTATTCCAAGTCTATCTTCAAGGGCAATTAAATGTTACAAATGAAAGCCTCTTGTTGATTCTTATTTATAAATCTTATAATTCATATATAATACTTCAAAATACTTAAATTATGAACAGGACAAATTAATGCCTTCAAAAGTCATGCATCAATGCTGAGATTGTTGCTGGTAAGATTTTAATTCTATATATTAAAAAAATCTTACTTCCATCTTAAAATCAATACTGTGTATTGGTTCCAATGCAGAAGAATGGTAAGGGATAAGCTATGATTATTAAGTGACTTGTGTTTTGAGGAAGATTAGTTATTGAATAAGAATTAAGGTTCATCTAGCAGGCTGGAGCTGGAGCATTCTAGGATAGAATGAAGGAGGAGGAAGTGTGTGTGCCCTGAGAGAGGACTCCATTAGTGGTGGGCAAACTGTTGCCAGCCCAGGGAGATCTCAGACCCTGCTTCCTGATTTCCTTGGGATCCTGAGTGGATGGAGGTAGATTTCCAGCAACAACAGAATAGCACCAAGAAGAGGAGAAGCTTGGGACATGGTGGACAGTTTCTCAAGCACACTCTTTCTTCTTGGATATCTTGGACCACCTAGGATTTTGGCATCCTGTGAACCTCTTTGGAAAGCTGTGAGAACCCTCAAAGACACCCATAGCTGTGCTGATTCAAGACTGGCTGGCACCAGGATTGATTCAGCCTTCTAGAGACTCCACTGCTCCTTGGGCCCTGCCTGTTAGATCACTTAGATAAGAGTAGAATAAGTCCTCTCATTGCCCTGTGGTTTTATCCTTTAGGTTTTGAGTATAGAAGTCCCTTTCCCACCTTTTAGTCAAACATAATTAAAGCTGTTATGCCCCTTTTACCTTGCCTGCTTGTTTCTAGACTCTGGCCTAGGGAAAGCTGAGTGGCAATTAAGACCAACTGCTATTCCTGTGTGAATCCAGTAAACTCTGGTCTTTCCATCCTGGTCCAGTCTCTCATAAACCCCAGTGTGTGTACCCACAATCACTTAGGTTTTATTATAATATCCCTGGTGTCTCCATTATCCATTACCTTCATTTACCTTTATTTACCTATATTTTCTACACTTGCCCAGAGTCATACATCCAGGAAGTGTGTGAAGCCAAATTTGAATCCAGTAACTCCTATCACTAGACCTGACTCTCAATCCACTGAGCTACCTAGCTGTCCCCGATTCCATATATTTTCAGAAAATCTAATTATGTTATACTATAATTTTCTGAAATACATAGACTGCTTCGTAGAGACATTACTTAAAGAAAAGAGGTGATTTTTCAAAACCAAAATCAAATAAAGTAGCCTATATGATGCCTAGTATAAATGAGAAACTTTATACCTTTTAGGACTAGGGAAAGGGCATTAAATGGGCCAGACTGAATGTGTCAACAAGATGAAAAAGAACAAGATTAGATAACTTAAAACTATGAATACTTGGGGAAAATTTAAAAATGTAAGAACATTATAGATTGGCAAGTAGGTTGCAAAGAGAATTAATTTATCTCCAAATTCTGTAAGTGGACATATCGAAAATAAATTTTAAGTACAGTAAAAGTATCTCCAAAAAGCCATACAGAATAATCAATTGAGAAGTTATTCAGAACCAAGAAGAGAGAGTATAATCCTAATTATGACAAAATTAGTTGTGTAATACTGGGTAGTGTCCCTCCCCCAAAAAAATTAAAAATGGAGAGCAGATAGACCATAGAACACTCAATGAACTTTACTTCCAATCTTTGCAAATAACAAAACATATTAATAAATTGAAGAGTAATGAATATCTTGAAAACATAGTCATGGTCACAAAGAAACACGACTTATTTAAAAACTGATGGGGAAAAAAGTCATTCCAGGTTATCTTCCATTCTTTTTGTGACAATTGAATAGAGATAATAAAAACACTTTAGATATAGAATTCTTAGGTGTCAATAAAACTTTTAACTCCTTTTTTCTTTCTCTCCTTGGAAGTAACGAGTATTTGAGGAACAGATAAGATGTGGGATTGTTTTTTTAATCAGTTGAGGGTCAAAGAGTTATTAGTTACCACTGGGTGGAAGGTAACTTAAAAGGGACACTTCTAGTAGAATGGCTCAAGAATAGGTCTTTGTCCTATGCTGTAGAAAATGTGTGTAAACTTTTTTGAAAAATCCAAAGAAAATTGTTTATGAAATTTGCATATGATAAAAACAAGTGGCATTGAGTAAGAAACCCAGAAATTCCCCCCCCAATGAATAGAATTATGGGATTAGATCAAAAGTATGAATCTGAATTAATATTATTTTTCCATATCTGATAGTAAAAATAAAATTTATATTTTATCATGAGGAAACCATAGTTACAAACATTTGGAAGGAATACTGTGAAGATAGTGGGCTTTAAACTCAATAAGAGTCAAAAGTATGAAATGGAACTACAAAAAATAACTATTAAATCCTTATGCCAATTAAAATAATGGTACAGAATAGAATGACACAGTTATTCTTTATTCTCTTTGAGTCAAATCACATCTGAAATTCTGGGTGGACTGAGGAATACATTATGGGAACCACAGAGAACAAGATGAAGTGACTCTAGAAAAGGACAAAGAGGATGCTGAGTGCATTGGAGAATTTAGCATATGAAAGGGAAGAGATGGTGGGGTTGATAGCATGGGAACAGAAGCATTATGGTATTGTAGGAATATTGGAGTTAGTCAGGAAATACTTGTGATAGAATCCTACAATTGATAGCTGACACTACCTCACTATTGGCAAGTCACTTCACCTATGTAAGGCAAAATCAGGATAATTGTAGGCTATTGTGAAGATAAAATGATATCTTGTGCAAAATCACTTTGCAAATTTGTAAATATTATTTAAATTTAAGCACTTACTATATTTTTGAAGAAGTATGTGGAAGGGATTAGAGCTGATCAGCTGGTTAAGAGAACAGAAGTGAGAAACTGGTTGGAATTATAAACAGATTTAGGCTAGATGTAAAGGAAACCTTAATAATTAGATATGAAATTCTCTGCCATTTGCCAAGCCATGATAGATATTCTTTTACCAAAAGGGAAGAGATTCTTTGGTTGTGTAGAGGTTGGACTAGATATTTTCTTTCATCCCATCTTACTTTTAGGTCCTGTGATTCTACAAGAAGGTAAAGTCAAAGAGAACACAAAGTCTTTGAGTATAAAAGTATGGGTGAATTGTGATGCCACTGAAGGAAATATGTCAAGAAGAGTTGATCTATTTTTTAAAAGGTCATAAATTCAGTTTGGTTCATGCTGATATCTTGGATGAATACAAGTGGTGTTGTATTCACTCCTGGAAGTGAAAGGAGAAATCTAGAACTGATATTTAGAAGAGCTGAGAGGCAGAGATAGAAGATCTGATAGTCAACTACATTGATTACAGAATTGAAGCTGTTTGTGAGGCCTAAGAAGAGAACTTTTTCAATTCTAACAATTAGATTCCTGGAAGAAAAGTCAATGGAATCCTGGGACATTTACAGAATTAGAGGTAATACGTGTTCTGCTCCCCCAAGACAAGGATAAAAAAAAAGAAACCTCTTTTCACCCCAGTGGAAAAATAACACCAAAGATTGTGAGAAGAAAATTGGCATTCCCTCAATATATTGATTCATACAGGAAAAAAAAAAAACAACTTGAAAGTTATTTCATATGAATGTTTTCTTAGCACTTATTAGTATGAGGCCTTGACCACACTGTCCCACAGTGGCCCTAATGCTTTATGCCTCTTGAAAGATAGAGAATAAGTTTTTTTGTCTTTGCAGGTAATCTCTGTAATATTTTCCAGAGAGACCCTATATGAAAATCTAATCTAAATTAAGGAAGGGAAATCATAACATGTGAGTTTAGAGGCTACTAAAGCAATAATCTATAAATATGGGTAGTACATTTTTTAAAAATGTTAGCACAACCCAGGATTGCAAGTTAAATATCTCTAAGATTATATTTATTTTTCTTTACATTGTTAATTCTATATAAAAATTAGGATCCCTTTATTTTTGTAAGGAATGTCATTAGAGATATTTTTAACAGGACTATTTATTATAAATCCAAGAACATAGTTTATTGGGTGAAGAAAGGAAGGAAGCTTTTTTTTTATAATAACTGTTTGTGGGAACTAGAAATTGTTTGGCCAAAATTTAGGTTAGGATCCTATATCATATTAGCTTAATAAGCTTATAATGATTACATGAACTGAAAATAAATGGTCAATTTTTAAGAGAATAATAAGAGGTAACTCCATGACCAGAAAAAGTTATTAAAGCCAAATTAGATAATTTTGAATGCCAAATCATTTTTAAAATTTGTAAAAAAAAAAAAACCTAGAAAAATAAAAATAGAAAACAGAAAAACAAAAATTATACGTAAATACATATTATATATAAATATATAGTTAATTTATGTAAACTTGACAAAGAAAAATCTTCTATTTATTGTATTTTGATAACTGGCACAAATGTGAAACTGACAAATATATAACAACAAAAGTCATTTCTACATTAATAAGTAGTTAAAGGATGTGAATGGTTTTAAAAGAAGAAATATAGATTGCTTAGAAATGTACTATGAATCAACACAATTGATAAAAATTAAAATAGTTATAACATATTAAATCTTTTTTCAAAGTACTAAGAATGGCCAAAATAACCAATGAAGGGGCTATGCAAAGGCAGTATATACTAAGCAATGTTTGTGAAGGAGTAAATTAGTCCAGCCACTATATATTTAGATGCAGAAACTCCAATTTTTTTTTAAAAACCCTTAACTTCTGTGTATTGGCTCTTAGGTGGAAGAGTGGTAAGGGTGGGCAATGGGGGTCAAGTGACTTGCCCAGGGTCACACAGCTGGGAAGTATCTGAGGCCAGATTTGAACCTAGGACCTCTGGTCTGTAGGCTTGACTCTTAATCCACTAAACTGCTGCCCCCTCAGGCAATATTCTTAAGAAGATCAAAGATAGAAACAAAAGATAGAAAGTAAGTAATCTATCCATACACAGATAAACATATGAATTTATGCATGTCTATCCACAGAGATAGTAAAAAACTAGAAAGAAACTGAAAGCCCATCTTATGAAAAATAGTTGTATAAAAACTCTGATATAGGAACAAAATAGGATAATATTGAGAAATAAAAATTGAAGAGTAAGGAATTCAGGAAAATATTGGGGAAATCATATGAACTGATTGATTAGAAAAGTTTTATATATATTTAACATGACAATGTAAAATTTTAAATCAATAAAAGATAGCTTAGGTCTAAATAAATGATCAAGTGTGATTCTGGAGAACAGATAAACCATATTTCACTTATTATGACAAGGATTCATATCAGATATTGATGGCAGAATATTGTGTGCATAGTTATATGTTATATGGAATATCTGTGTTTATTTCATTTTCATTGTTATAAAGGTGGGCTCAATGTTTGTTTGTTTGTTTGTTTTTTAAACCCTTGTACTTCGGTGTATTGTCTCATAGGTGGAAGATTGGTAAGGGTGGGCAATGGGGGTCAAGTGACTTGCCCAGGGTCACACAACTGGGAAGTGGCTGAGGCCGGGTTTGAACCTAGGACCTCCTGTCTCTAGGCCTGACTCTCACTCCGCTGAGCTACCCATCTGCCCCTGGGCTCAATGTTTGAAGGAAAATAGAGGGGATAAAAGAAGGAAGGGGAATCAGAGAGAAAGGAAGAAGAGAAGCCAGAAGGAGAGGAAAGAAGATTAACTAAAGATGTTTAGAAGAAAATCCCTCTTGATTAGAGAAATGCAAATTAAAACAACTCTGAGGTACCACCTTATACCTAGCAGATTGGCCAATATGACAGAAAAAAAAAGCAATAAAAATTGAAGGGGATGCGGCAAAATTGTGACACTAATACATTGCTGGTGGAGTTGTGAATTGATCCAACCATTCTGGAGGGCAATTTGGAACTATGCACAAAGGTCTTTAAATGAATACCTACTCTTTGTTCCAGTCATACCACTGCTTGGTTTGTATCCCAAAGAGAAAATAAAGAAAAAGACATAAAAAAATATTCATAGTTGTGCTCTTTGTGGTGGCAAAAAATTGGAAAATGAGGGGGTGTCCATCGATTGGTGAATGGCTGAATAAATTGTGGTATATATTGGTAATAGAATATTATTTTACTGAAAGAAATAAAGAACTGGAGGAATTTCATGTCAACTGGAAGGACCACCAGGAATTGATGCAGAGCAAAAGGAACAGAACCAGGGAAAACATTGTACACAGAGACTGAGACATTATGACACAATCAAACATAATGGACTTTTTTACCAGTGGCAGTGCAATGACCCAGGCCAATCCAGAAGAACTTAGGAGAAAGAACACTATCCACATTCTGAGAAAGGACTGGGGAACAAGAAATATATTAGAAAAATATATGATTGACCACGTTGTATGATAGGGATGTGATTAGGGTATTGATATTAAAGAATCACACTACTGCAAATATGAATAACAAGAAAATAGGTACAATGATACATGTATAACCCAGTAGAACTGCTTGTTGGCTTTGTGGAGGAGGCAAAAGACTGGGGTGGAGATCATGAGTCATGTAATAATAAAAAATATTCTAAATAAAAATTTAAAAAATAGCAGAAAAGATAAAAAATATGTTTAGAAGAGAATATTTTTGGAGGAGTAGATGTTCTAGATAAGATCTGAGGGGCTATTATTAGATAGAGTGAACAAATTACTGAAATTAGAGGAGTGTGTGTATTTGTGTGTCCAGGAGGCTACAGTTGGTCACTTGACTGTAAAAGAAATGTGTAGCAGTTATTGGAGGCTTATTAAGAGGGCTAGAGTGAAATCATAAAGTTCTTTAGAAGCACTGCCTTTAAAGAAGGTGGATAAAATTGTAAAAAATGCCTTGAATAATAATTCTTAAATGTTGACAAGTCTACTATGCATTTGCTTGAATAGAACATATAGAAACTACATATGGTCAAGATAAAGGGAATATTTTATCATTTTGGGAAATATGGTATTTCATAGTACACAATATTATTAGTATATGGGTTTTTGAATAAAATGTAGTTTTGTCCCAACTATATAAATTTGCCTTTTGCCTCATTAAATTTTCTTCCTTTAAGAGAAAACAGAAAAGGTTTTGGGGACAAAGAAATGTACTTATTTAGAAATTCTTTTAAAGTCTAAATTACAGAGAGCAAAAACTTTTTTTTTTTCTAATTCAAATGAATACTATAACCTCCTATCAACCCAATGTAAGGAGTTAGGAGGAACTTTGGATAGAAATTTGGTCTTAGAATTAAAGAGATATGAATTCAAATCCTATTTGAGACACTAAATATTCATTTGTTAAAAACAGATAATAATTACACCTAAGTCCCAGGGTTTTTGTACAGATAAGTGAAATACTGTTTGTAAAGTGGCTTGGAAACCTTAAAATTCTACATAGGGACCTTCTCCTCTATATGTTTAACTTGCTTATTAGTGTCCATGAGAAACATTCACATTATGTACCTGACATAAATGCCTGCGTAAATCATATCTCCTTTATCTATCTTTTTTCTTTTTTCTGTAGGCAGCTATTGATATACTTGAATTTTCAAAAAAAAGTAAGTGCTACTTTTACTTAGCATGCAAAAGTCCTCATTAATTTAATCATATGCAAATTACCCTTTACTACTCATAGTACATAATCATCTGAGTATACAAGAAAAAAATTCAACTTATTAATTACATTAAAATTTATTCCAATAATTAAAGCCTATTTATTGCAACCACAAACCTGTAAATAAAGCATCTATTAGACAAATGAAGACAGTAGTAAGAAGACTGATTTCACTACATGGTTTTACATTTGTTTAATAAATCATGAAGAGACACAATTTTTATAAGATAGCTACCTACATTTGTTATTTACTGGCTGAAGTTGTTCAGTTAATCATAGAGTTACCTCAAAAATAAGGTCATTTCAAAGTTTCTACCTTAGACTGATCTTATCTGTCTTATCTCCATTTGACCTTCACCTTACTGGGTATGGGAAGCTGGTTTACCCTGTTAAGTTGTCTAGAAAGACAGTTGAAATGAGGAATCCAAAATAGACTAAAAAAGAACTGAGAATCTAGTTCAGACAAATAGCAAAAGATAAAATAAAAACAAATAAAATAAAAATGTATTATTTTAAAAAATAGTTTTGGGCTTGGAATAAGAAGACAAGGATTTTATTCCTGATTCCAGTGATGATGTTGTGTGACATTGATCATCTCCTTAGAATTTAATCCCTCTTCTCCCTCATTTCTTTGATTCTCTAGCTCCCTTCAAAACGTTTTATAAATTACCTTCTATGTTGAAACTTTTTTGCTTCTATTTCTGCTTTCCCCAAATATTTACTGTTCTACATATTTTGTATACTAAAATTGTCTTTATTCCTCTTTAGGAACTTAAATTCTAAGGAGCAATCTTTTATCTATATTTATTGATATCTAGAGTACTTCTGGTAATTCCTAGCAAACATCTGGTGCTTAATAAATGCTGAGGAAGTGGTTGATGAGATTTAGATTGCTTATCTTCAGAATGAGGAAACTAAGGCCTGTATAATACTTACTGCCCTTGTGGAAAGTGCTTTATGACTTTGAATACCAAAAGATCAAGAGTTCAAAAATTCCCTGGAGCTTAACACTTTGCAAAGGACCTATGTGGGTGGCAGGATTTTCCAGAATATTGAAGAATTTCTAAGAAGACATCCATTCATCAATTGAAATAGTTACATCCTCACACAAAACAAGGAAAAAATGGATAATGGATGTCTATTACTCAGATTTTGTCATACCTGAACTCCTCCTTCCTTTGTCTCCATGTAAAACAAACAGTTGCTCTTCCTTTCCTTTATTCCCCTACTGTGTATATAAGATCCCAAATTCTTCTGTTCATTGGAAAATTCCCATGATGGAAAATCCCATTTTTGGTACATATTGCTAGAGACATTGTTCCCAGAGTCCCAGAATCCCAGAGCTTGACTATGTGTGGTGGTGTGTATTTGCACGACTCTGTGTAGAGGCCATAAGAATTCTGTCTCCCTTGTAATCAGGATTAAAGACTTGTTCTTTTTAACTACTTTAGTAGTTTTGTGTTTTTCAAGGTTGACACCACCTAGTTGCTCAAGTTAACTTCTCTCTTATGGAGTCTCTTTGCTCCCATCTAGTCACATCTTCCTCTGTACTGTCAAAGACATACATCATTACAATTACTTTTTGTCATGTATGCAAGGACTATGGACAGCAATGCCTTGAAAGATCTATAGAGTTTTGTCCAGCCCTCTTCAAGGGAAATTGTAACTCCTGCCTAGAGGGGAGCCTCATTATTGAGAACTGTTTCCTCCAGCTTCTGAGAGTAAAGGACTAGTTAGTAAGTTTTAATGTAATCAACCAAAATTTCCCTTTCTTCCATTTTCACATCACTGTTAGTTGTGCTGTCTGGAGCCAGATTTTTCCTATATGCCTTCTCTTGGAAAAATTAAATAAAACAAAATAAATTTCAGCCTACCAAAATGCATCATGACTCAACAAAATGAGAACGTTTTTATAAGATGAAAATGAATAATGGTACCATCGATTCATATTTGTTCCCCATATGTCATTTCACATCTAATTTAATCATTCTAATTTATGATATTGATACATTATTTTTTAATATTTGCAATGTACTTTGCACAATTTTGTCTCATGATGAATTGTGAAGAAGATAAAACAGATAATTTTATCTCATTTTCTAACTGATGAAATCGAGATTGAGAGAAGGCAAAGACTGATGGTTATACATCTACTAAGTGGCAAGGACAGGATTTGAACCCATAACTTATACTTAAAAATCCAACAATTTACCCAATAGACCACTAAGCCTATCAACTGGCCTCTTGTGTATATCTTTCAGAAATCATCTTCCCCTTTTTAAGGATGACTTTCAAATACTTTTAATTCATTTCATTTTATTTTTATCTGTTTTTTTAGCATGATTATTTAGATTTTTTAATATAGATTTATCCCACTTCTCCAACAAACTTAACTTAACTACTTTAATTTTTAGGATGACAATTCACTTCATTGATTTTGAATCAGAAGAGGCTCACTAACTTGAATTTGTCCCTTTGATAAATAGATATGTCACTAAGAGAATATAATTTTTGTCTGTTTTTTTATTTGTCCTTGTTATTTAGGATTGTAATTTCATTGGTTTAGGGAGTTTTTAGCTGAGGAAATACCCTCCAACATTACAAATTTGAAACTTTTCTACAAGTTAAATCTCACTGCCTAAGGTACTGAGTGTTTAATCAATTTGCTCAAGGTCACTCAGTTAGTGCATAAGAGGCAGAACTTGAATTTAAATCTTTCTGGCTCTGAGATGAGTTCCTTATCTACTTGGTGTCAATCTTTTAAATACATGCATATTCACTTATTAAGATATGATAAAGGTAAAATAGTTGTGATCTTTGTAAAGTTATAGAACTATCACCTTACCTCTCCTTATTGTACTGTATCAGACACTTAGCAAATGTGCCTCGGTTTTCTCATTTGTAAAAAATATAGTGTGGACTGATGGTCTCTGGAAATGCTTCCAGCTCTCAGTCTATCATCCTCTTATCCAATGACACTCAAACAACTCCCCAAAAGTAGTGAGTCCAGTGAAGGCTGAACCTTTTCCTTTTGAAAAGACTCAAACCTTGAAAGAATCTGGTTGAAATTGGTAATATATAATGGGATGCTGTCTCCTGGAAGGTGATGCATTGGTTAATTAAAGCTTTGCATCCAGACAACAATAACAGTCTTCCTTGTGAACATTCCTATTTGAATACAATTTATGACCACCACAGTGACTTTTTCAGCCTAATTTTGAAGCACAATGACTGCTGCCAGCTACTTTCAGCCAGAGATATCAATATGGGAATATAGTACATCAGGGAATGAGCCTTGCTTAGGTGCATTTTAAAGCAAAGGCACCTCACTCATGCCCTTATTTTCTTTGCTCTCCTCAGACATCATCTGAAGCAGGGGTCGGCAACATTGGCTCTTGAGCCATATCTGGCTCCACCTCCTGACCAGCCAGTCTGGGCAGAGCCCCAGGATGTGCCCCAGGAGGCCCTTCAGCCCCCGCCCCATATTCCAGTGCCTTCTGCCTCCATCCTCTTCCTTCCACAGGCATTTATGGCTCTCAAGGCCAAAAAGGTTGCAGACAGTTGATCTGAAGGAACTACTTTTCAGTGACCTTTGCTCAAGCTGCAGCTCAGAATATTTCTGTCTTACTTTCCCCCCCAGGAACAATCAACCATGCCACTGGATGCACTTATTTGTCCCCATCTCCCCCTCCAATGGGATAGTGCCAAAGCTTCTGATAAAGAGCTGGTTTGGAACCCTTTGTTTTCAATCAACTAAGGCCTCAGGCTGGGAAGGCTGATGGGGATGTGATACACACAGAAACAAATGTGGAATTAGCAGATAGATATGATTTCTATCAAGACAGGAGAAGAAAAGACAGTGATTGAAATGTGTCTTTTTTCTCATTAGCATTGTTTGTCTTTGAGAAAGTTCTTGCTGCCTTGTCAGATGGAGAGACATTGCTGAGTGAAAGGAAAATGAAGATAACTACAGTAAAAATAGAAAAAAAAGTAATGAAGGGCATGCTGTTAAAACTAATTACATTAAGATTGATATCACTTAGCAGAAGAATATGTTACCTCATCACCCCAAAATGCTTGATTACTCATACTGTACACAAATAGTTCGGAGTATTATAGGCAATAGATATCTCATAATCATGGCATTAAAACATTTCAATTTTCTTCTTATCAAAATAGATTTCAGGACTTTATTACTCAAAGACAGAGCAGCTTTCTAACTATTTGGTAATTGAACTCTTACAATGTGCTTCAGCAGAAAAGTTCTTTTAGTTACTTTTAATTTTCCTGTAATACTGAAATAAAGTAAGTTCTATGGTTTGCATAAAGTATGGGCTGAGATAAAGTGCTTTCACTTGTATTTTTTTTCACAGTATTGTGAATAAAGGACTGGAAAGATAGATGTTACAATGGATAGAGTACCAGGCCTGGAATCAGGAAGAGTCATCTTCCTAAGTTCAAATCTGGTCTCAGACATTTATATGATCCTAGGCAAGTCACTTAGCTCTCTTTGCCTCAGGACTTTATTTGTAAAAAATGAGATGGAGAAGGAAATGTCTAATTACTCCAATATCTTTGCCAAGAAAACCCTAAATAAAGTCACAAAGAGTCAGATACAACTGGTAAAAGTGAACAACAACAATGAATACATAATATTTTGTTTTGTTTTGTTCTTCTCATTTTGCAGGTGAGGAAAAAATTAATATCAAGACATTCCGAAAAAAATTGTGAACAAAGGTGAAAACATTTTTGTTTATTTGTTAAGTTGTTGTTTAGTTGGTTTATTTGCTTTTGCTGAGGATGAATAATGCTCCAAACTTAAAGATAAATGTTTTGATTGTTTTTTTTTAAATTTCTGTTTCTTCTGTTTAGACAGTCTCAGCATTAACTTATAGGTCAACTTTTCCCTATGTCACATTTATTCCAGAGGGAGATGTGGGATGTCATTGACGTTAGAGCTGATTCATATCTGAGAACTCCTTCCTTAAAAAAATAGCACCAAATTAAATGCTTATAATACTATGAATTTAGTAATTTAGTTTGTACAACTGAATTTTGAACATTGTGAAGGCTACCTACAGTTGCTGTTCTGAATCTTGGATACGTTGCTGTAAGGATGGAATTTGTGCAAAGGGGAATGGGACAGAAGGAGCCAGAGAAGGAGTGACTGATGGTTGGTGACAGTTGGTGACAGGTAAGACCAGAGAAAATTCTGGGTAATTCTTCGCAAGAGGAAGGAGAGGGAGGCTTCAGGCTGAGGACTGGAGAGAAGGAGGAGGAGAACATCTCAGCTCGGATCCAGTCCTGAGGGCTTCCTGAGGATCTTTCTTTGGACATTGAAACCCCGATTCCATGGTCAAAGATTCCATCGCATCTCACTCAACAAGACTACAACCAACGAGTTAGGTAAGTTTTGGGATTCCATTTTGGGAGCAATCTCTTAGACTCCTTCTCTCATTACCCAACCTTGCTGAGATTCCCATTCCAGTCAAACTTACAATTATAGAAAAGAAATAGTAATAGAACTGAAAGATAAGGGGCCAGGGGAGACGCTTAAGAGTGGGAACCCCAAAGGTTCCCACCTGAGTGATGGACCCCATAGAAATAGAGAAGAGGGCACCCCAAAATCCCTCTGCCCTTCACCCCTTTCCCCAATCCCTATGTTGATATTAATAAAAGATGTTCATTAGTCAGATAGCATTCCAGAGTGCCTGAGAGACAAGGGGGAGGGGAATCACAGCTTAGTCTGGTCGCCTCCATCTTAAAGCCAGACTACCCGCTGTGAAGTTGGCTGACCTGGGGGGAAGCTTGTATGAACCCTGCCCTCATTCAGAATCAGATTGGGGTCCCTCATACCTCATCTTATAGGGAAACCTTGCCCCCAATTCCTGTGGGGTGGTACAGCCATTCAGGTCACCCAGTTTCAGGGGGATAACCCCTCAAAGTTTCTCAGTGTATATTTGGTGAGAGGGGAGAGCTAGAAGTCAGTCTCACCTCATAGACTCTCTCCCCTTTAGCATAATACTGGTTGCTGGCTCCATATAATTATTACATTGCTTTTTTATTATTAAAGATGATTTTTATGGGAGAGCTGCCAATGTTCTAAATTTTTTATAGTTCTCAATTTTGTCTAGAAAATGGAAGAATGTTACAACTTCATCTTAATGGCTGGCTCACTGCCTCTATGATTGTTGATTTGGGTTTCTTTAAAAAAGGAAAGTCCAAAGATTAACAAAAATTATCTCCAAATACCACATAAAATGACAAACCTGCTTCTATGTTATATATATGTATATATAATACATATATATATATATTTTTCAACTGGTGAAACCTAAAACAAATCCTTTACCAACACCTGCACCCTTTTGCACTACACACCACAATCATATCTTTTCTTAAAACCCTTGCCTTCCATCTTAGAGTCAATATTGTGTATTGGTTCTAAGGCAAAAGAGCGGTAAAGGCTAGAAAATGGGAGTTAAGTGACTTGCCCAGGGTCACACAGCTAAGAAGTGTCTGAGGCCAGATTTGAGCCTAGGACCTCCTATTTCTAGGCCTGGCTCTCAATCCACTGAGCCACCCAGCTGCCCCGTACATCAGATCTTAATGAAAAAAATAAACTTCTTCTCCTTCCATATTGCACTTATCATTTAGTGGAGTCCAAATGAATAGATTCAGCATTAATGAACAAACTCTAATGCTAATACTATTGAAGATGAGGGAAGAAAATTAAGTCTGCACCTGAGGTTTCCTAAGATGATAAATTTAAAAGCAGAAGAAATATCAGAGGTCATCTACTCTTATTTACTCATTTTACAGAGTAAAAAAAAAAATCTGAATACTTAGGAATGTGGCGTAAAAATGAGGAAGATAATACAACTAAGTGACAAAACTGATTCCAACCGGGGTCCTTATTACAAACCCAGTAGCCTTTCTACTATATGATGATGTACCTAGAGCTTTTTCTTGTGGAAATTCGTAGTGTGTAAGGTTCATTGACCATCTTGACTCAGTGAGTGAGAACCCAAATGGCTCCCCTTGGTTACATAACTAAGATGTGTCAGAGGTAAAGACTGAATCAAAGGATTCTTGACTCTAGGACCTAGACATCAATAAAGTACATTATGTTGCTTCTAGTATATAATATATTTAAAATATTAAAAAATGTACATTTGTAATGTATTTTAAATTTTCCAGAGTAATTTTATATGCATCATTTCACATGACCCTCACAACATTCTTGTGAGGTATATATTTTACATATGAGGAAAATGAGACTAAGAGAGGCTAGGTTACTTGACTATATATAGTTGCATAACTTTTATCCTGAATATCGTGACATTTGATAAGTGTTTGGTGAAAAGTTAGATATAATAGACCTTTGAATCATAATAAATGTTAACTGAATGAAAAACGTTTTTCTTAGCTGTACATGTTACATGTGCAGAAATTGGCCCTACATTAGGGCATAAAACCACCATGAATAAGTACCAAAAAGAAATAATAAATGTAGGTATTTGGGGAACAAGATGCAATAAACATTACAATCAATAAAGGGACTTTGAAGTACAAATTAAAAATTAATTAAACTTAGTCTAATCCAGAGAATAATTGAGTCAAAGATGAAACTATAGGAAAAAACATCAAAGATATCATTAAAAATGACAGTAATGAAGCAACATGACCATATTTGTTAGATACTTACAAAGAATAATTAGGAAAGATGTATATCTATAAATACTTTTATCAATAAAAAAGAGAAAGAATAATTTAGGAAATTGTGCAAGCAACTAAGAAAAAGCTAGAAAAAAAATCTAAAAATCCTCAACTAAACAATAATTTTAAAATCATAAAAATCAAGGGAGAAATTAACAAAAGTGAAACTTTAAAAATTTAACTAATGAATAAAATCAGAATCTAATTTTATAAAATATAGATAATGGCTAATTTGATTTAGAAAAAAAGAAACTAAATTACCAGTACCACAAAAAGGAGTAATGTTCAACATATATAGATAAAATTTAAGCAATTAAAAGCTATTTTCATAATAAAGGCAATAAAACCAACAACCTAAATGAAATGGATGAATATTTACAAAATATAAATTACAAGATTAAAATAAAATGGAGTGCTCAAAAAAATCTTATCTTAGAAACATAATCAAATATGTAAAAAATTAACTCCACAGGGAAGAAAATAGCACCAGATTGATTTATAAGTTCATTCTACCAAAACTATAGAGGACAATTAATTCCATTATTATGTAAAAAGTTTTAAAGGATAGTCAAAAAAGGTGTTTTAACAAAATTCTTCTCTGAGACAAGTATGTTTTTGATAACTAAAACAGAGATTAAAAAATAACAACAACAGGGGGCAGCTGGGTAGCTCAGTGGATTGAGAGCCAGGCCTAGAGACAGGAGGTCCTAGGTTCAAATCCGGCCTCAGACACTTCCCAGCTGTGTGACCCTGGGCAAGTCACTTGACCCCCATTGCCTACCCTTACCAATCTTCCACCTATAAGTCAATACACAGAAGTTAAGGGTTTAAAAAAAATAGCTATTATGTCCAAAGCACAATTTGAGTTATTGTATATATACAGAGATAAAAAAAAAAAAAAAAAAAAAAAACTGGTGACCACAAAAAGGCAACACATGGGGGGCAGCTGGGTAGCTCAGTGGAGTGAGAGTCAGGCCTAGAGACAGGAGGTCCTAGGTTCAAAGCCGGCCTCAGCCACTTCCCAGCTGTGTGACCCTGGGCAAGTCACTTGACCCCCATTGCCCACCCTTACCACTCTTCCACCTATGAGACAATACACCGAAGTACAAGGGTTTAAAAAAAAAAAAGGCAACACATGAAAAAGATAATAGGTGCATACAGATAAATGTTATTTAAGATTGAATATGGAACATTTCTCAAAGTCTATATTAAAATATTTCCTCTGAATCTATTCTAATGGATATGGTGCTAGATTTGGAGTCAGGACATATAATCCTGCTTAAATCTTATTAACCTTATGACATTAATCAAATAATTTATTTATTCTGAATCTTGGCACTGTCATCTGAAATGCTGAAAATAATGGAAACTAAATAAATAAATTGTGGGTTGAAATAATGAAATATTTTATTATATTTGATGTGCCTCATTGTCATTTGTCCATTCAATCCAAAGCTTTTTGATATTAAATCCAGACACTTAAACTTCATTACATTATTGAAACTATTTCTCACATATAACTGCTACTGAGTCCCATATTAATCTACATGATATAACTTTGCCCACCAATTTGGTAGAGGATAAAGCATTGGACATGGAGTAAGAATAACTTGGATTCAAATCCTGTCTTGGAAATGAAATGTGTGGCCCTGGGAAAGTTACTTAACTTATCTGCCGCATCAATTTCATCTAAAATTCTTCCTTTTGGGGAAGGAAAGAGGGGAGGGAAAGAACATGAACCATGTAAAAATAAAAATCATGTAAAATATCCAAAATTAATTAATTAATTATGAAAATCACTCCTTTTTTAAAATGAATATATTGAAAAGGATAACCACTTAAGTCTTTATGCTTCTAAATTCACAATCCTAAAGGGAGAGTAAAGATGATAGAATGAAGGATTACAAATACTAAATTTAGCCTAAAATATTTTCAAAGGAAATTACCATGGGGGGAAGGAAGGGAAATTGAAATTTCAGTGAAATAGCAAAAAAAAAAAAAAAAGTGAGAGTAAGTCATTGTTCCTGCCAATGCAATTTAGATAGAAAGAAAGATCTATAGACACTGTAATGTGGCCTATCCTGGAACTCAAATGGAAAGTTGTGGAACAGAAGAGAAATTCACTGGCTGTGAGGGAATAGGGACCAGCCCTCTCCATGATCATACTATTATGGTAGAAAGGAAAACCTAAATCAAGCTACATAAGTTCAAAGTCAAGAAAAAGACTGGGAAAATGAACAACTGATGATAAAAATAACAAAAGAACCAGACCATATTAAGCTTTCATGTTACAAAGAAAGCTCAAGAAAAAAACTTAAAAAAGGCAACTCCTTTAAAATACTTACATGGAAAGACTCAAAGAAAAATGCAGATTGGGCATACATACATTGAGAATTACTACAGAAGTTAAAGAAAGAGATCAAAAAGGAGCAAAATATAAATAAATATTAAACAATAGTGATCAAATAAAGTTGGGTAAAGAAATAAAAACAATGGGAGAAAATTACTAAAATAGAATTAACAATGGGAAAAGATGTTCAAAAACCTCATAGAAAAATATAACTATTCCAATTAACCATGATTAATCAAATGGAAATGTATGACTCCATGATACACCAAGAAATGAAACAACAAAGTTGAATTGATGAAATATAGGAAGAAAATGAGAAATATTTCATTGGAAAAACAACTAACCTGGAAATAGATTGAGGAGAGATAATTTTAAAATTATTGGATTACCTGAAAGCCAAGCTAAAAGAAAGAATAATTATAAAGGAAAACTATGCTGATATTATAATATGATAAGGCAAAATAGAAATTAAAAGAATCTACCTCTAGAAAAAGATCCAAAAATGAAAATCCCCAGGAATATTATAGGCAAATTCCAGATTGTTCAGGTAAAGAGGAAAAAAACTACAAGCACTCAGAAAGAAACCATTTCAGTACTGTGAAGTCACAATCAGGATCACATGATGTTTATTAGCTACCTTGTTTAAGAGGAAAGATTTTGGAATATTTTATTCTTGAAGGTAAAGAACTAGGATTACCACCAATAACTTCTCTAGCATAACTGAGTATAATCTACCGAGATAAAAATATATGTTTAATGAAATAGATGACTTTTCAAGCATTTCTGATGTAAATATCAGGGTTGAAGAGAAAATTTGGCATTCAAACTCATTAAACATTAAAAGATAAGCATCAATAAGAAATCATTAGACTTGAGGAGGTTTAAATTGTTGCATTCCCATAAAGGAAGACGATACCTGCAACTCCTGATATCTTTGTCATTTCTATGGCAGTCAAAATGAATCTACTTTCACAAAAGGCATAAGTATGGGTCAATTTTATTTGTTTGACCTTAATAAAGAATGGAACAGTGAGAAATAGGGATATAGCCAGAGAAATAGAAGAAGGAAATAAAGAATGAGGATAATTATCAGACACTAAAAAGACATGTGAGGAAGAGCTTTCATAATTAAAATGAATGTCCAGCACATCAAAGAGGTGATACACACACACACACACACACACACACACACACATACACACACATAGTGGAGGAATGTGAATATATTACTGAAACAATGTGTATATGTAGGAATGTATGCATGTATATACATACATATATATATGTATATATAAACACACACATACACAAATACACACATAGGTATTCTGTGTTTTGTGTATCAATTACAATCACCTCTGTATTTTTTCCAGGATTAGATTTCCTAGGTTTTTCCTTTTTTTTTTTTTTAGTAGCTTCCCTAAAATTCTGTCTTCCTTGATTTCTTTTTACTTTTAAGTCCTAAGGTACTATGCCTTAACTTATAACTCTTAGTCATAAGTTATTCCCTATACAAACTTGCATTATATGATGTTTCATTCTGAACTCTTAACACATTGCTTGTCAAAAATAAATCTTAAACTTCTTTATTATACACACATATATGGACACAAACATATATACATATATTTACATACATCTATGATTATATGTATATATATGTGTATATATATATAGGTATACACATATATACATACATTCATTTATAGAGTGATGGATAAATTTGTGTCTATTTATATTTAGTTCTACATATACACATGTAGTTGTATATAGAAAATAATCTTAATTAACAGGGAGTAAGAAGGGGATGGGGCTAGGCCAGAGCATAAATGAAAGGAGATACTGATCAAAAGTTTATCAAGTTTATAGAGGAGAGGACAGGGTAAAAATAATAGAAATGTAAATGGAAGAAATTAGACTGGGCGAAATTAAGTTAGTAATCATAACTGAATTTTAATGTAATGTACTTACCCTATAAATGGAAGAGGATAGCAAATGGATTAGTCACCAAAATCCAATGTTATGCTATTTATAAGAGACACATTTGAAATAGAAAGTCATACATAGAGGTAAAATAAGGGATGAGAATAGAATATATTTTTCTTTAGCTGTAGCAAAGAAAAATAAGGGGCAAGAATCATAATATGAAACAAAGCAGAAGAAAAAAAACAGGCCTAATTAAAAGAGATAGCTGAGAAAACTACATTTTACACAAGATAACATATAAGCACATATGACATAGAATCTAAAATCCTAAAGGAAAAGTTTAGTGAGTTACAAGAAGAAATAGATAAATAAAATAAACTATCTCCTAATTTGATTTAGAAAGAATGCCCTCAAGAGAACTAAATTTACATTCTCAAAAATGAAAAGGATGAATGGACTGTCCATGAAAATGAAAATAAAACAGTTATTGAGAGCCATTTTGTTCTACTGTATGCCAATACCACTAACTTTCCATTTCCAGGGGACTGATAATGAAATATGTTACCCACATCCTGAAACAGGGGTAATGGCTATAAAATGAGAAATACTGTTTTGGATATGGAGTACTTGTTTTCCTTGGCTATGATAATTTATTTAAAAAGACTGAGTTTTTAACTCTTTATAGAGATGAAATAATAAAAATAGTATAGCCATAGAAAAGAAAGAAAAATGTAGCAAGCATATTTCTAAATAAATTGCATATAAGTTAATAAAAGAAGTTCAAAGGGAAATAGAAAAGCAAAACAATTCTGAAATTGACATGTTCAATTTGCTACACATTTAAGAAAACTATATATAATTGATATAGTAGTTTCACTTGTAATTGCTCTTTCTGTTCTAGTTTATATATGGATATGTTTTACCTATCATTTTAGTATTCCTTAAATTTATAATTTCTAACATTAGAATGTAAATAACTATCCAGAAAGGTCTCCATATTTCTTGCTCTATGAAGATATGTTTTAGGAAAGGAATGACTAAGGCTAGATGCATAATATTCCTGTTCCATATATCTCATAGAAAGAAGAGGAATTGAAAAGGAGTGGGGATGGGAAAAAGAAAGAGTTGTTTGAGACCTACCTTAGAGATATACCTCAAATGGTTCCCAAATTTTTACTCCCTTGTTTGTTAGCTACGCATCCACCTGTTTAACTACGGAAATACCCAATTGAACAAAGTCACATTTTCACAATATAGCAGACCTGTCAAATGATCGCAGAATGTATACTTATACTGCAACTTAAAGGTCATCTAGGACAAAATCCTCATTTTACCACTACCACTTACTAAATGCTGCTATCACTCCTCCTAACACCCAGAACTCCCACAATATTATACTATGATCACGTATTGTCTCCGTTTTACAGTTAAGGGAACAGAGAATTAGAGAACTTAATATTTTACCCATTCTTATACAGTGGTTATATATACACATATGTGAATATAAATATATGTGAAACACAATGTTCATATATAAATATATCAGGATGCATGTTTACATATACATGCTTATAAGTATAGGTATATACATGCAATGTATTGATACATATTTGGAAATGTATACATACATATGTGTATATATGTATATTTGCACATCTATTGATATATACATAATCTACCTATGCTAAATTTCCATATACCTTAAAAATTAGTGACTTGTCCTATAATTATTTCTTATCTGAAATAGATTGAAAATAAAAATGAGAAATGCAGAATAATGGTGATAATACAATAACTTGTTTAGTTATCAATTTTAATGATTTATAAAATTTTTATAACAACCTTATAGGATAGATGCATAGTCATTAATATGCCCATTTTTCACATGAAGAAACAGGCCCAAAGAGATGTAGTAACTTAAAAGTAATTTGAATTGAGGTGTTATAATTCATCATGTGTTCCTCTTTCCAATGCAATTCTTTCCCCATATCTGAGTCTGTATTTCAAATAAAACAAGGTTAACTGTATGTGTGTCAAATTAGCATTATGATGAATTAAATATAGATTTCCCTAAAGAGGGAGAAATTTTAATTCCACTCTTTTCAACAAGAATTTGTTCATAGTTTTATCCATCTTCTAATAGTTACCTTTGGAGAGGAACTTTTTTTTTTTTTTGCATGTTTGTAGTAATATAAGAAATGCAATGTAATTGGTAAAAATTTAATGAAATAAAATATAAATTTGAAATTTAAATAAAATAATTGTATCTTTATGTCTTTTGATTAAGATTCTTCCCTTTCCAATTCTGCAAATACTAAATGAAAAGAGGAAATTCTCCTGAAGCTTTTCCTTCCACTAATATTTATTTTTCCCTGAGCTTTAGAAGACTTCTTTCCTCATTTATCCCTTCTATTACTAAAGTAAAAAAATAATTTCTTAAAGCTCACCAATAATTGCTTTATACCCAAGTGTATATTTTTAAGTACATTCCTTCCTCTGTTGCATTTGACATTAATAATAATATTTTCTTTTTACTTCAAAAATTTTCTCATTTGTTTATTCTGACTGCTTTTTTGTCTCCTTCACTTGGTCATGAGAAAAAGTAGATGTGGTTTAATAAAAACTACTAATACATTTTCTGGAGTTTAAGTTGGATCAACATGTGCCCTCCAAAATTGTTAAAAATCCCAAATTGAGATAATTAAATAATGACAATATATTCATTTCTGATGAAACTACATGAACAACATTATGATTGATGCTACTATGTTAATATGGATTCCACATATTTATATGCATTTGTATCTACATATAGACGATACAAGGTTAGAGGATCAAAAGAGTAAAAATGTTAGGCAGCTGGGTAGCTCAGTGGATTAAGAGTCAGGCCTAGAGAAGGGAGATCCTAGGTTCAAATCTGGCCTCAGACACTTCCTAGCTGTGTGACCCTGGGCAAGTCACCTGAACCCCATTGCCCACCCTTACCACTCTTCACCTATGAGCCAATACACAGAAGTTAAGGGTTTTTAAAAAAAAGAGTAAAAATGTTAGATGATATAATAATGGGGACTACCTAAAAGAGTTAAGTGTATTCTTAGCACAAATCAAGTGTAGTAAAATGATCTAGCAGTGATGAAGAACTTGAACTATTAGGAATACACTGAGAGATTCTCCTGAAAGAAAAAATAGCTTTTTTTTAAACCTAATTCTGAATTTTGAAAAATGACTTGGCTGATAGAAATAGAGATGAATATATGAGGATGGGATAATGCCCCTTCAGCTTATAGGGAAGGTAATTAGTAAAAATATGGACAGAGTCTGAAGTAAATCTAAGATTTTAAAATATTTTATTTATTATTTAAAAGTCAATTTTCTCTTTTTCCTCCTATACCCCAATGGGAGGAAAACTTCACAATTAATATGTATAGTCCAGCAAAAGAAAATTCTACATTACTCTTATCAAATATGCACATACATGACTCATTCTGGATTTTAAGTCTATCACCTCTCTGACATGAGGTGGGTGGCATGATTCATCTTCAGTCCACTGTTCATGTGGTTAATCATTGCATTAATCAGAGTTCTAATTTCTTTACAAATAGCTTTTTCCCCCTCCATAATCGTTGTCATCATGTAAAGTATTCAAGTTCTGCTCACTTTACTTCAACTATAATTCAAAGAGCTGAGCAATAGGATAAGAGCAAAATGAATGCTTCAGGCTCAAAAAGGAAATCAACTCCTTAAGGAATAAAGACATAGGGATCAAATTCTGATAAAACAACTATCTTCTATTCCAGTGATTTAAAAAAGGATGGGAGAACTGTATGAAGAAATCATTGTGAAACATTGAAAAATAAAACGTGTCAAGTACACCTGTACAAGACATAAAAATGTGAAAATAAAAGTAGGTGTGAAAAGTTCATATTAATTTGTATCCTGTTAGCCCCCCAAAATATTTTTTTTATTTTAAAGGTGCAACAGTTTTATTTTAGGGCTGTGTCTCCAGAAGCTATGTTGCATCCTCCCTTCTTTTATTTAGATGTAAGAATTTGGAGGGTGGAGACTAAATTCTTGTTTTTATCTAGGAACAAAACTCTCTTGGTTGGTGAAGTAATCAAGGAGGCAGCCACCATGTTAGAGGCAAGTATGAATTACACTGGTTAAAATGACTTGGAGTCAGGAAGACCTGCTTCTTCCAGGGAAGGAGTGTCTTGAATTCATCACCTATGTGGTTGTTGTCCAGTGAAAAACATCCTATGATGTCCTGGGGAAGGAACAAGTGATGACATTAGAAGGGAGATATATTGGTAATACTACAGGGTATTGTCCCCTTTTTTTTTTTTTTTTTGACCAGCTCAGCCCTCTTACCCAGCTCTCCTGCGTAGCTGTTTATTTTGCTTACTTGTGAGCATACACTCTGTCTCCCTCTCTTCCAGAAGCATGGACCATGGTCTGGCTTTCTGCTAGCTGTTCAGACCTCTCACCCAGTTTTTTTTTAAACCCTTGTACTTCAATGTATTGTCTCATAGGTGGAAGGTTGGTAAGGGTGGGCAATGGGGGTCAAGTGACTTGCCCAGGGTCACACAGCTGGGAAGTGGCTGAGGCCGGGTTTGAACCTAGGACCTCCCGTCTCTAGGCCTGGCTCTCAATCCACAGAGCTACCCAGCTGCCCCCCCCCCCAGTTTTGAGTTCTATGGACTCTGTCAGTCAGGACAGAGCCCGTGGCTAGGTAGATTGTAATGAGTGGTCTGTCTCAATAAATCGATATTTTAAACTAAAATACAGCTTCAAGAGAATTTCATTTGTCACATAGGTAAGTGGGGATAAATAGAAAAGCATAGCTAGGTTGCATAAAAGTTGTATGAGAAGACCAAATGTCACAATGATCTGGGGTTTCTGATTAAATAGTGAAAACTGAAAGGACTTATCTAATTTCAATGAAAGGGCAAGAAATAAAAGATAATACTTCAACTTACTATCTGTCTAAGGGAAAATGGGGGAAGATAATACAAAGAAGAAATAAGCATATCATTCTAATTATTTCCCTTCTCTCCAATAAGGAGAATGATTTTCATACTCTGAGTGACAGAGAAAAATGATTCACAGGGAACTGAAAATAGGGGGTCAAAAGAAGATAGGGGGTCACTTAGCTGCCACTACTGAATTTCATTTACCTATTCAAGACATATGTCCCAAAATACCATAAGAAATTATGAATGTTATCGATGAACAAAATGATCTTTGAAGATTTGTGTAGAATGTGAAACATAATTGGACAGAGGGAGATGCCATCTCCCAAAAGAGCAAAAGGATCATTCCTTTATTTATTATCTTTTGAGATTTAAATCGATTCCTGGCATGATTCTATACTGCATTATGAAGGGTAATTCATAGACTCTTAGTAAGGGGAGGAAGTGATTTTTAATATCAAATATGGGCTTATGAAAAAAACATAAGAATTGCAAGACTTAATGTATTTGCTGGAGACTCAAGAGCTAGAAGTAGGTATGTATATATAAGAATATACAACCATATGTACATGTATATAGGTATGTGCTATGGCTTACATATGTTATATATGTACTTATGTATATCAAATTTCACATATGCATAAACATATATGTGCACGACTATATTTGTGTGTATGTTTCATCTATATATGTATAAATGTATTATATATAATACATATTGCATATATTTACATATAGAAAAAAGATTTTGTGTTTTTATGAAGATGTAGGATGAAGGCCAGCAATCTTTTCAATATTCTCTAACCAGTCCAGGCATTATTCATATGGAACCTAGGGAAGTCATATAATAATGTTGAAAGTCATTTGCTTCCTAAAATTTCAATTAAAACCTTTTCTGTTTGAAGAAGTAGAGACTTAAAAGTCATTTGCTACATCTGGAGAGGATGAGGATGAAGACCTAACAAGTAAGATGGATTTCTCATAATGTCAGATAAGAATTTAACTGAGGAATGCGTAGAGACACTATAGGAGGGGGGCATTGAAAGAATAGGCATGATTAAAGCCTGAAAATCTGCTGTCTTTTATGAAGAATATCTAAAAGCTTAATAGTCACTGGCAGAGTGACTTGGCTTTATTGTACCTTTTCAGGAGAGAGCTTTACTAACCAAAGAACTCTCCACTGGACGGTAGAGGTGACTAAAAGAACTTAATGAAGAGCTTTATTATTATTTATTATTTATTATGGGAAAGTAACATAAGGAGATATTTTCTATCAATCATTCAAAAAGTTTTTCAGGAAATGTCCAGATAATATTCTGGGGATGAATTAAACAATACCTGCTTGCATCCTAACTCTGAAAAAATTTGGATAAAGTTGTTGTAATTGCCCATTGTGAAGGAACAAAAATATCTATCAAGCCCAGAATAGGACAGGTGGCAAATCAGAGATGTGAATCTTCCCTCCACATTGGTATCTTAGGGAAGCATGTTTGCTACATATGTATATCTCATATATAATCATTGTGCATGCCCTCTCTTTCCAAGTAAGGAGTATGTTTTATGGTAGTCTGAGTTCAAGGTACATGAAAGAAATGTTCTACCATTATTTTATTTTTAATCCCATGAATAAATATTTTTGTTTTGGAATAAGCATGGCATCTAGCTGAATAGTTAAAGTAACCCATTGAGGGCAGAAGTAATGGTCTGAAAGAGATTTTAACCTTCAGAATATCTAAAAAGTTAATTAAAAAAACCTTCAAAGGGTCAATGGACACTAAATAATAATCCCTCACTGTTAACTGAGTGTAAAACTTGTTTATGGAAATCATGTAATATCATTATTCTTTTGTCTTTACCACCTTTAGTACATGGGATAGTTCTGGATACTAAATAATTTCTTGAATAATTGATGACTGAACTGAAATAAATATGTATAACATATTATAAAGAGAAGGATTAGTGCTTCACATTCATTCCTAACAAATTTAAAGTTTATAAATCTCAGAACTTCTCCCACACCTGTTATAATGAATCATTGTATTCATTGTTTTAAAGAGGAAGAATAAGAAATTAAATGTTTTATGATTGCTAGAGAGTATAAGGGTTATGCCATAAGCTAATATGAAAGGAGTGATGAATATATTGTAATTCATTGATCAGAAAAAGTCAATTATAAAATGTGAAGTAAACTTATTAAAACTTTACTTTCTTTCTGTGACCATCACTCTGATTCTTAGAGAGTAAGATTAAGTATATGACTTTCTTTTATAAATGAACAAATATAAAATACAATTACTTCCAATTCATTATACAGGTGATGTGTCAGATGAATTTAATAGGAAATAACAGAGTTATCAGTTATGTGTATTATAGGGCTCAGGAAATTTTCCAATATAGTGGAACCAAGTGCACAAAGTAAGCCTGATTTGTGGCCAGTATATGTCTCTTATGATATATGCTCCCAAATGCAGATTATTAGATAGAGTCCTCTATTTAGAATTAGGAAGACCTCGGATCTAGTCTCATATATATATGCATATATATATATATGTATATGTACATATATATATCATATATGACCTAAGAAAAGCCATGTTAACCTCTCTAGTCCTCAGTTTTCTCTTCTGTAAAATGAAGAAGTTGAACTCAGTGGTCTGTAAGGTCCCTTCCAATCTTAGTATACAAATTAATGATATAAAAACAGAAAAATTACTGAGATCATATAAAATTGATCCTATAACCAAAAATCATCTTCCTGGTTTAGAATTACTTCCAGGCCTATTACTGAATGAAATACCATCAATCTGTTAATAAATATGTATTAGGTGGTTACTTTGTGGAATTAATATAAAAATGCAACCAATTAGCTGGCACATGCATATTAAGGAAGAACTCCAAGTCAGAATATAGCATGACCATCCTAAGTCCCTGACTTCCTGAATGGGCAAGCAGAAGCCCAGCGTCATATGTGGTTGTATTCCTGGAATTCAGAACACATGACCCAGATTGCCAATTAAAAGCCAGCTATGTATAATGTCATTGGTGGTATGAGAGCCAGAAGAGTGGGAAATTGGAGTCTTTTTGCTCTGGTCCCTTCCTTAAGACAAGCCCAATATTTGGCTGGCCTTACTTTATCTGGCTTGGGGTCCCTTGTAACCTTTTGTAAGATAGGCTAGAGCAGGTTGGGAATCCTAGACCTGTAGTTTAGGGAAAATTTGATAACTTTTTTCTTTCTCACTTTCTTTCTTTTAATTAATAAATAATTATGATTTTAATGTCTGCAAGATAAAATTTTAATTAAAACATTACTTTCTTCCTGGTAGTACTCTAGCTACCATCACTTGGTTGTCATCTAGTTCTGGTATAGGGCATGTAAAATAAACGTTATCTTTTAAAATTCTAGTTGTTTGATGGATTTTGTTTTGTTTCTCAGAAATAGTTCATCGTTTTGGTTCCCATTCCTAAACACTGGACAAAATCTGAATTCGAAGAAACAAAAAAATGATGTAAGACTCAGAAAATGCAACAATAATCAAGATTTTTCAAACAGGACAGATTTTCAGTAATACTTTTTAGACCTTTCCCATTTTTTCTTCACATTAAAAACATTATATAATTCATTACATAAGTGATGTAAGATCACTAGATCCTACCATACATTCTAGCTAGCTTTTTGCTGGCTTCTCCTATTCTTTACTAAAACCTCTCGAATCTGATTTATTACCAAATATTTTATCAAGTATTATCCTTCTTGATCTCTCTGTAGTATTTTTCTCAGAACTCTCTTTCCCAAATTCCCATATTCCTTCTCACATTAGGTACTAATAATGTAGGGAGGATATAAGTTTTGTAAAGCTCCTCTTTCTCTTGCTTTTTCAAAGGAACAGGGTTTGAGAAGGTTGGGTGAGTGCTAGGCAGGAGAATTTTACTCAAATGTTATTTATTCAGATATTTTCTTTTGTTCTTTATTTCTTCTACATCAAGTGATTATTAATAAACTATAAAATATAACACTTATAGTTACTGTATATTAATTTTAATCTTACATTTTTGGTGACCACAAAGGGATAGAATCCTTGATTTTTTTTTAAGATAGCCTTTGGGTAAAGATATTGAGTAGCTTAAAACCACGTTTCTCTCCTGCCCTGGCTTTTTGCCCTCCCCTTCTCTTTTGTGGTGGGGACCCACCAATGAGAGGAGCCAAGCTTTCGCCCCATAGGCTGCTTCTCTTTAACACACTAGCTGGGGGTCCTATGTGAAAGGTAAAATATAAGTTTTCCTTATATTGCTAACAGCTGGGCTGGCACTGGTCCCCTGTCTCTTTGAGCCCCCCAAAACTCAAAACCCCATGAGTTCAGCACCACTGGTTTCCTGTCAGCTTAGAGCTAAGAATGGCCCTGGTGCAGCACAAAAGCTCAATGAGCTGGAGATCTTGAGTCTTTTCTTGCTGCTCACCCCACCCTCCTTCTAGCTTCCAAGTTGATTTTAAGTTGACCCAGGGGGGCTTCCATGCTCTTGGTTCTGGGTGTGGGGAATGAGGTGTCACAGAACCATTGATTTTACCCCTGTTGGGGGGGGGGCAGAATTCTTCTCCCAAGCATTCCTTGTGAGGCTTTTACTCCTAGCCAGTGCATACTAGGCTAGTGCCACCTACAGATAGGATGTAGATTTGCAACCAATTTAATAAGTAGGTTTATAAGAATGGTCCAGTTTCCACCCTATCTCAAAGAGCATCCATTCCCAGAGAGTATTTCCAAACTTGTACAGCTCCTGGTATTAGGATATCTTTCTTTGCTACCTTTCCGGGGAGTTCTTGTATTGATAGGATACCTTGCAGTTGATAACTTGAGTAATCTTGACATTCAAAGGGGAGATTCATCTCCCTACATCTCCCTACCATTTTGGTCTGCCCAGTCTCTGCAACACATCCAATATGGGATTTGTCCACATTATGCTCAGTGTGGGTAGGGAAACACCAGAAGTGTGACCAAAGAAATCTAAACGGATGATGATACTCAGGAGAGGAAGGAACATTAAAGAATCTGGAGGTGAATTTTAAGGATTTTCAGACTCCATTGCCTTATTGATGTTAACTACTTCAGTTGGTTCCCCTCCAAATAGTGAAGAAGTCTCTGTAACAGAACTGGAGAAAAGGATCCCAGAACTCAATGTTCACAGCCTATCATGCTTATTGTATTTGTTGATTGTTTGCTTTAAAATTGAATGTTGTTTTTTTAAGTTCACATATCAAACTAATCTAATATTTTGTTACACTATGTCATTTTCAGCTACTGTGTTTTGGCCATTAGCTATATGTTCTATTTCATTATCTTTACTTGTGCCCTCCCCTTATGATTGGACTGGAGAAAATACCATTATTATAAAAGTTCATAAACAACTTGGACAGAACTTTTTCCTTGGCAAAACCATAGGTTCTTATGAATGCTGAATTTGTCACCAGATCCATTGAGGTGACATATTGCCTTAATGGTCTTTTGTTCCTCTTTGCCTTTGCTAATTGTCACATATATAATAATGGATGGACTCCATCTAACTGGTTACAACCTGTATCAGGAACCATTGGAGAATTTAATGAGCTAAAAATCTCAATTGATTTTAACACAGCTTCAGAAGTGATTTTCAGATGTCTAGTAGCATCATAACCTCTGACCAGAGACCCTAGGAGGGGGGGGAGCACAGATGTTGGGCACAGGACTAAAGCTGAGAGGGGCTGCAGACAGCAGAGGCCTATCAGACAATGGAAGCCAGGAGACTTGCAAAGTAGCCTCAGGCAAAAACTGCTCCTTAGCTCTATACACAGAGATTCTGCCTGCCTCACTCAAAATTCTGGCTAAGAAAGAATAACCAGCATAATGATGACAAGCAAGGCCCAAGAAATAACCACCAAAAAGATCAAGAAAAAAAGCTCTAACACTAGATAACTTTTGCACAGAAAAAAATCCAGAAAGCAAAGGAGGACAAACAATTAAAGACAGCCAAACCTTCCTCCAAAAAAATAAAAATGAAGGTGTAGATGTAGTAATAATAAAGAGAGCCAAGTAACCAATGTTATGATAGAGGAGGAGAGAGAGAAAGAGTCTACGTTGGTGAGACTCTTCTAGCTCTCCTCTTGAGCCAAATATACACCGGGAGACATCAAGAGGAGTGTCACCTGGAAACTGGGTGACCTAAATGGTTGTGCTGCCCCACAGGAGTTGGGGGCAAAACTTCCCTATATGATGAGGTATGTGGTACCCCAATCCAATTCTAAATGAGAAAGGGGTTCACACAAGCCTCCCCCGAGATCAGTCAACTTTACAGGGTGGTCCAGCTTCTAGAGGCATCAGACCAAGTTGTGCTTCCTCTTTCCCTTGTTGTCTCTCAGCACTCTGTAACACTATCTGACTAATGAATGGATTTTATTATTAGCAATTCTAGGGTTGGGGAAAGGGGTGAAGGGCAGAGGGATTTTGGGGTGCCTTCTCTATTTCTATGAGGTCCTTCACTGGGGAGGGAACCTTTAGGGTTCCCACTCCTAAGCTTCCTCCCCTGCCCCTTCTCCTTCTGTTTCAATTCCTATTTTCTATTTCTATCCTTTTCTATAATTGTAAGTCAGACCAGAAAGGGTCTCTCAGCAGGGTTGAGTAATGGGGCAGGAGATTGCTCCCAAAATGGAAATCAAAAACTTATCTAACTCGGTGTTTGAAGTCTTGCTGGGTGTGATGAGATGGAATCTTTGACCAAGGAATCAGGGATTCAATGTCCAAAGAAAGATCCTCAGGAAGCCTTCAGGCCTGGATCTGAGCTGGGTTGTTCTCCTCCTCCCTCTCTCAGTCCTCTGCCAGATGACTTTTTCTCCTCTTTCCTCCTCCCAAAAACTTCCCAGAATTCTCTCTGGTCTCAACTGCCAGTAACTGTCAACAACTGTCAGCCACTCCTTCTCTGGCTTCTTTTGTCCCATCCCCCTTACACAAATCCCATCCTTACATAGGTGAAGGTGTGGAGGCTGAAGGGAGCTGTGTTTCCCACCCTGTTATCAAGGTATTCTGTCATAGTTAAGGCCTTTGCCCTGGGAACTGAGTCAGAAGAATTCTTATCTTACCACTGCTCTCAGGATAATAAGTTGGGGAAGAGTATTGAAGACTGAGCTTCCCTGCCTTCTGAAGGCTTCTTATCTGACTTATTGATTCTACTATACTTTGTTGAATGTAGTTTTTATTGCATTATCATGTAGAAAGTATGTATTTACTATTTCTTCTTTTATACACTTGGTTGTGAAGTTTTTCTGCCCTATTAAATGGTCAGTTTTTGTAAAGACATTAAGTAAGGAAAAAGGTGTATTTTATACTATTACCTTTCAGTTTTCTTCAGAGGTAGGTTTATCATATTAAACTTTTATAAAGTTCTATTTACCTCCCTAATTTCTTTCTTGTTAACTTTTTAGTTTGATTTATCTGCTTCTGAGAAGGAAGTATATGGTCCTTCAAATGGTAACATTTTAGTATCTATTTACTCTTGTAACTCTTGTAACTTCCTTTAAGAATCTCAATGATATGCCCTTCAGTGGATATATGCTTAGTACTGATATTCTTTCATTGTCTAGGATGACTTTTATCAAGATATAATTTGCTTACTTATCTCTTGTGACTAAACCAATTTTTATTTTGCTTTGTCTGAGATCATTATTGTAGCCTCTGCTTTATCATTTTTTACTTTAACAGAGACACAGTTGATTCTGCTCCAATTCCTTATTTTTACTCTGTGTGTAGCTCCCATGCTTTTGTAGAGCATATTATGAAACACTGGTTTTTAATCCACTCTAGTATCCTTTTCTATTTTAAGAATGCATTCATCCCATTCATACCTATAGTTATGATTAGTAATGGTGTGTTTAATTCCATTATATTTTACACCTTTTTACTCTTTTTTATTCTTTTAGCCTTTCCCCATTCACCAATGTTTTGTTTTTGATGTCTGTCTGCCCCAATTCACTCTCAAATTTTTATCTGCCCCTTCTATTTTCCCTTTATCCTCCTACTTCTCTATAGAGTAAGGTTGGTTTGTATAGCTGATTGAGTATCGTTGTTATTCCCACTTTGAGCTATTTATGTTGAGAGTAATGGTCAAGCACAGTGGATACCATCCCTCTCATCTTCTCTTATACTGTATTGCCTCTTCTGCCACTCATAAGAGATAATTTATCCCCTTCTTTCTCTCCTTTTCTCTTCTCTTCATGTGTTCTTCTTTCCCATCCTTTGATTTTTTTAATATCAAACCACCCTTTTCAATTTCATTTTTTTCTATGTATACTTCTCCACATTTCTCTAATAGTAATAAAGTTCTTAAGTATCTTGATTACTTTAGGTATCTTGAATACTTTAAATGTCTTAAGTGTCTCAAATATCTCTTTTAAATTATCATATTCTCAGATATGAATGTACTCAACTCAATCCTATTGAAACCCTTAAGTTTTCTCTTTACTTTATTATACTTTCCTTGATTATTAAATTTGCTCATCAAATTTTCTTTTCAGCTCAGGATTTTTGGTCAAGAAAGTCTGAAATTTCTCTATTTCTTTAAAAATCATTTGTTTTCTCTTGTGGGATTATGGCCAATTTTGGTGAGTATGTTATTTTGGGTTATATAGTCTTAGATCTTTTTACTTTCAAAATTTGATATTCTTGGCCTTCTGGTCCTTTAACTTAGAAGCTACTATGTCCTGTGTAATCCTGACTGTGGTTCTATGATATTTCAATTGTTTTCTTCTGGGTACTAGTAGTACTTTTTCCTTGAATTGGAAGTTCTGGAATTTGGCTATAATAGTCCTTGGCTATTTTATTTTGGGGGCTCTTTCAGAGAGTGATCAGTAAATTCTCTCAATTTCTATTTGCCCCTATTTTTTGAGGATATCAGGGCAGTTTTCCATGATGAATTCTAGTAATATGGTGTCAACAATCTTTTATTTTTCTTATCATGACTTTCAGATATTTTCATGATTCTTTGATTATGTCTCTTGTATCTAATTTTGACCTCTGTCATTTTTCTAGTGAGTAGTTTTAGATTTTCTTCTGTTTTTAAAAAAGAAAGATTATTGCTCTTATAAACAAATATGTTTGCTCACTATTTCAATTTGAATAAAAATGTCAAAATTACCATAAAGTAATTCATTTCTCTTACCAAGAGCCTGTCAGTATTATTTGTTCATTCCCCACCATTTTTCTTTCATATTAACTTTAAAATAACATCTCACATTGAATTGTGGACTACCACAGGCAAAATAAACTCAAAGTTAGTAATTATTTTCCATTCCAAGACAATGTCTGAAGTTAGCAGGAAAGATCTGTGACACCTAGTTTGGGCATGGACTATGGTACACAAGGCAATAATATCAGCATCAGATCATAGAGTTGAGTAACCTAGAACCAGAAGGTAAAATAGAAATGGAAAGAATCTAGCCATCAACACCTTAAATAGATCTCAAAAATGAAAACTTTTAGGAATAGTGTACTTAAATTATGTAGTATCAAGAGTAAAAAGAAAATATTGCAAGGTGCCATAAAAAAATTAACTCATACTGAGTCAAAGTTAGGTTTACATAAAATGACAAAATAGTTTCCATTTTAAAAGAGTGGGACAGTTTAAATATGATATTCCCAAAAGCAAATGATCTAGGATTAAAATCAAGAACAACCTACCTAGAAAAACTAAATATAGTCCTGGACATGTGTGTCTGTGTGAGAGTGTGTATGAGTCTATAAATGTGTGTGTGTGTGTGTGTGTGTGTGTGTGTGTGTGTGTGTGTGTGTGTATGGAAGAGAATGGATATTTAGTGAAATAGAAGCATTCTTAATGAAAAGATCAGAAATGGATTCAAAATTTGACTTTCAAATATAAGACTTAAGAGAAAAATAAAAAGCAAACATAAAAAGACAAATGGTAAGGGACTACATATATAAAGGATTACATAAGGAACTATATATACACATACAAAAAAGACTACATGTAAATAGATACATTGTTTATATTCCTATATGCAAAGATAATATTTTTAATTTCTAACCACTTTATCATCATTATTATAGTTAGAAAGTATATATAGAGACAAAGGGCAAAGATGTGAGTTAACTACAATGAGATGACCTAAATAAAATCCAGTGTTTGTGTGGCAAAAACATATGAGCTAAGAGATGGGGAAGAGAAAAGAATGAGAAAAATGATCTCACATAAAAGAGACACACAAGAAAAAGTTTTTATAGTAGAGGGAAATAGGTGAGATGGACAATGTTTGGATTTCATTCTCTTTAGAACTGGTTTAAAGAGGGAATAAAACATACACATTCAGTTGAGTATAGAAATCTATCTTACCCAAAAAGGAAATAGAAAAGTGAAAGAATGGCAAGTAGGAGGGGGTAGGGAAAGAAGAAAGGGCAAATTAAGAGAAGCCATGGTCAGAAGAAAAACAGACTTGAGGAGAGACAGTATGAAGAAAAAGAGATAATCAGGGAACATAGGATGGAAGGAAATATACAATATTCGTACATAACTATGGATGTGAATATGATGTATTCACTAAAATAATGATTTAGAAACCCAAATTTAACAATATTTTGTTTACAGAAACAATAAAATATAGAGTGAAAATAAGTGGCTGGGGCAAAAACTATTGGGTTTCAACTTAGTTTTAAAAAACATAAATAGCAATCATCATCTCAGACAAAACAAAAGCTAAACTAAAACTAATAAATAGAGAACAGTAGAGAAACTACATTTTCCTAAGGGATGCTACAATCAATGAAGTTAAAAATAATTTTCTTCTTATGCACCAAATGTTATGGAATCCAAATTCTTAAGTGAATTTAGATGAGCTACAAGGAGAAAATAAACATTAAAATTAATGAGGAATCTCAACTTTCCTCTCTCAGAAGTAGATTAAAAATAAAATAAATAAGAAAGAAGTTGAGGAGATGAATAGAATTTTAATAAAATTAGATATAATAGAGTTCAGGAGAAAATTGAAAGGGAACGGAAAGATCCTCAGGGGTACATGGCACTTTCACAAAAATTGATAATTTATTAAGGCATAAAATTCTCACAAATAAATGTAAAAAAGTTATCTATTAAATGCATCATTTTCAGACCATAATGTAATAAAAATGAAATGCAAAAAAGGGCTGTGGAAACATTAAAAATTAATTGGAAACTAATCCTCAAATTCTCAAGAACGAATATATCAAAAAACAAATCAATGTAACAATCAATAATTTTTATTAAAGACAATAGGAACAATCAGAAAAGATGTCAAAATTTGTGGCATACAGCCAAAATATTACTACTAAGGGAATTTAAATCGCTAAATATATAAATAAATAAAACAGGGGGAAAACAGATCAATGAATTGGACCTAAGATTAAAAAAAAGAATAATTAAAAAATTAGCCTTTATATAAGCCCCAAAATGGAAATCTTGAATCAAAAGATAAATTAATAAAAATTAAGAGGTAAAAAGTTGAACCAATAAGTAATACTGGAAACTTATTTTTATGAAAAAAGAAATAGATAAACTGATAGTTAATTTGATTTTTGAAAGCAAGAAGTAAATCAAATTACAAATATTAAAAATAAAAAAGAATGAATGCACCACTGATGGAGATGAAATCCAAGCAATTATTATGAATTGGTTTGCCCAATTATATGCCAATAAACTTAACAACCTAAAGGAAATGGATGGACATTTACAAAAATATAAATTTTACAGATTAATTTTATCTTAGGAAAATAATTTGAACAAAACATAAAGGGGTACCCTAAGAACAAATCTCCCAAACCAAATAGATTTGTAAGTGAATTGTACCAAACGGGAATAATTACAACACTATAGACATGAATTGGAAAAATTGATGAATCAGGAATACTACCAAATTCCTTTTATAACGCATACATTGCACAGAAACCTAAACCAAAAGTATCAAAAACAATAGATCAATTTCCTTAATGTGTATTGGTGCAAAATAAAATACAAGGAAGGATATTAAACAATACATTACAAGGATCATACAATACGACCATTTGAGTTTTATTGCAAGAGTACAGAAATGCTTCAAGTTTAGGAAAACTATCAGCTTATTTGATCATATGAATAACAAAACAATCAAAAACCATATGATTTTCTAAATATATGCAGAAAAAGCTTTTCACAAGTTACAATACCTATCCTGATTAAAAATACGAGAGGTGGGACAACTGGGTGGCTAAGTAGGTTGAAAGCCAGGCCTAAAGATGGGAGGTCCTAGGTTCAAATCTGGCCTCAGATGCTTCCAGGTTGTGTGATCCTGAACAAGTCACTTAACCCCATTGCCTAGCCCTTACTCTCTTCTTCCTTGGAACCAATACACAGTATTGATTCTAAGATGGAAAGTAAGGGTTTAAAAAACACTTAAGAGCTTAGGAATAAATAAAACTTTCTTTACATTATAAGTAGTATCTATCTTAAATCATTAATATGCATTATCTATAATAATGATAAGTTAGAAGCTTTTCCAAAGAGATTGGGGTGAAGGAAGGATACCATTTATCACTACTATTATTCTATATTGTAATAGAAATGAACTAGCAATAAGAGAAGAAAAAAGAAATTGAAGGACTTAGAATAGGAAATAGAAAATCAACTGAAAAACTAATTGAAATAATTAACTACTTTAGCAATAATTCAGGATAGAAAATAATTTCACATGAATCAATAGCATTTCTATATACTGCCAACTAAATTAAGCAATAAGAGATTGAAAGAAAAATTTCATTTAAAATAACTTTAGATAACATAAAACACATAGGAAATTACCTGACAAGGCAAACCTATGAACTGTGCTGATACTATTACAAAACAATGGTCACACAAATAAAGACAGATATGAACAACAGGAGAAGTATTAGTTGCACATGATTTGGCATAGTCAATATGAAAATTACAATTTTACCTATTCAATATCAAACCAATACAACCACCAGCAATTGTTTTATACAGCTAGAAAACATTATAACAAAATGTATATGGAAGAAAAAAACATCAAGAATATAAAAGAAGTTCCGGGTTAAGATGGCGGCACAGTAAGAAGCAGCTCTTAACCTCTCCTGACCAAAACACGCAAAACTCCTCAAGGGGACATAAAAACAAGTCCAGACGAACGGAGGAACCCCACAACAGGGCACAGTGTGGAAGGTATGTGGAATCGAGGCAATTCCATGCTATAAAGGGGTGAAACAGCTCTCACTAAATCGCGGGCTGAGCAACCACCCCAACCCCACGCCCTCCACACACATTTATAGTGCCGAAGCCAGCTAAAAAGAAATAGAGCAAGTTTGGGGCACCCATCGAGTCACTGGCAGCTCCGGGGCCTGTTCCTGACAGCAGCAAGATTTAGGACCCCAATAAGACAAAGAACACACGCGAAATCTGAGTGCGGGACCAGAGAGTGGACGCAGGGCACAGAGTGCAGCCTGAGAGCACAGGCACAGGCGGAGGTGTGGGTGGAGGCAGACACAGCCAGGAACTAAAGCTCTGAAAACCTGAGTGGGGAACCAGTACAGATGGGTATACGACTGTGGAAGCAGCGCCCTGAGACTTGTAAAGGAACCTCAGGCAGAGGATCAAGCAAGGGGGTCCACCAGGGGGCTTGACCTTGGAAAAAACCAGAACTCAGACCTCAGGAGCCAATAGACCGCGGACAGACACTGAGCGCGAGGATAAACCTGAGAAGCTGCTGGGCTAATGATGGCTACCCAGTCTCAGGAAGATCAGAAGAGAAAGAATAACAACAAGAAAAAGAAGCCTTTAACACTGGACAACTTTTACACAGAGAAAATCCAGGCAACTGAGCAATCAGAGGAGGAGAACAAATAAGCATCAGGACCCTCCTCAAATAAGGAAAACTCCTCACAAGCTATGGAAGAGTTCAAAACTGAGATTTTAAGGAAAATGGAAGAGATCTGGCAAGAAAATAACTGTTTAAAAGGTAGAATCTTGCAAGTGAACACCAGAAATGACCAGATTGAAAAGGAATACCAGAAGATTATAGCCGAAAACCAGAAGATTATGGCCGAAAACTGAAAGATTATAGCCGAAAATCAATCCCTAAAGGCTAGAATTGAGCAATTGGAAGGTAATGATCTCTCAAGACAACAAAAACAAATAAAACAAAGTCAAAAGACTGAAAAAATAGAAGGAAACATGAAATATCTCAATGAGAGAGTGACAGACCAAGAAAACTTGTCTAGAAGAGACAATTTGAGAATAATTGGTCTTCCAGAAAAACCAGAAATTAATAGACACCTGGACTCCTTACTAAAAGAAATTATTCAGCAAAATTGCCCTGAAGTCCTACAACAAGAGGGCAATATAGACATCGAAAGGGTTCATAGAACACCCACTACATTCGATCCAGAGAAGAAAACGGTTAGAAATATTATTGCCAAATTCAAAAGCTTTCAAGCAAAAGAAAAAATCTTACAAGAAGCCAGAAAGAGACAATTCAAATATCAAGGAGCACCAATCAGGATCACACAGGATCTGACAGCCTCCACGCTAAAAGATCGCAAGGCTTGGAATACGATATTCAGAAAGGCAAGAGAGCTGGGCCTGCAACCACGGATCAACTACCCATCAAAATTGACTATATATTTCCAGGGGAAAGTATGGGCATTCAACAAAATTGAAGAATTCCAGGTATTTGCACAGAAAAGACCAGGGCTAAATGGAAAGTTTGATATCCAACCACAAAAATCGAGAGAAACATGAAAAGGTAAATAAGATACAGAGGGGAAAGAAAGAAAACTTATAATTTTTAAATTTGCCTGTTTAAGGGCCTCAGTGAGATCTAATTATCTGTATTCCTATGTAGAGAAATGTTATGTTTAATTCTCTGTAGTGAACTCTATTCACTATTATAATATTCACTATTATATTAATAAAAAGAATAATTCACAGGGTGAGGGTGGAACACTAAATAATCTAAGATGGCGTGGGGGATGGGAAAGAGGGGGTAAATAGCAGGGGACACCAAGAGAAATTTGAGTGAATAAGAAAATAGAATATTCTATTACACACAAAGAGGGCATGGGAGGGAGAGGGGACAAATACTATTATAAGAAGGAGAGAAAGAGAGCATAAAGAGGTAATAATCAAACCTTACTCTCAGTGTAATCAATCTGGAGAGGGAAGAGTAGCTATACTATCCATTGGGAAATAAAACTCTTATCTAACCCTTCTGAGAAAGTTAGAATGGATAAACCAAGGGGAGCAGGGGAGTGGGAAGGTCAAAAAAAGGGAGGGGTGAAGGGGGAGAGAATTCATAAGGCCTTTAAAAACAAAAAGAGGGGGGAAAAATAAGGGAGGGGGTAAAAATGGAAGTTAATCAAGGGAGGGGATAAGGGATAGGGTCTTAATAGCAAACCACTGGTTTTAAAGGAAATAGTTTAAGGAGAAGGGGTAGGAATGGGGGAGGATTTGAAAAAGTCAGCAAATGCACAACTGATGATTATAACTCTGAATGTGAATGGGATGAACTCGCTCATAAAACAAAAGCAAATAGCAGAGTGGATTAGAAACCAAAATCCCACCATATGTTGTCTACAAGAAACACATATGAGGCGGATGGACATACACAAGTTTAAGGTTCAGGGTTTGAGCAAAATCTTTTGGGCGTCAAATGAGAAAAAGAAGGCAGGAGTGGCTACTATGATTTCTGACAAAGCCAAAGTAAAAATACATATGATTAAAAAAGACAGGGAAGGTCATTACATCCTGATTAAAGGCAGTATAAACAATGAGGAAATAACACTGCTCAATATGTATGCACCAAGTGGCATAGCACCCAAATTCATAAAGGAGAAACTGGCAGAGCTCAAGAAGGAAATAGATAGTAAAACCATACTAGTGGGAGATCTAAATATTCCTCTGTCAGAACTAGATAAATCAAACTGAAAAATAAATAAGAAAGAGGTAAGAGAGGTGAATGAAGTCCTAGAAAAATTAGATCTAATTGATATG
>NC_058134.1:82924996-82971548 GCF_016433145.1 Gracilinanus agilis
GGGTGTAGACTCGAAACTACCACACCAATGCAACTACCAACAATTTGGAAATTGGTCTTGTTCAAGGACACATGACAAAACTAGTGGAAACGCGCATTCGGCCAAGGGTGGGGGGGGGCGCGGGGGGGGGGGTTGAAGGGGAAAGGGGAGCATGAATCATGTAACCATGTTAAAAATGAATATTAATAAATGTTAAAAAAAAAGCAATACCTTTCCTCTTACACTTTTTATTCCTATTGCTGATAACATATGGGAATGGTTTTATGGACTCCATACAGTTGGTGAGCATTTTACCATGGGCCTAGGTATGGATTTCAAAAGAATCCAGTGTCTGGGATAGAGCCACCTCTTGTTTTTGTCTTCTTTCCTTCATTGTACAGTCTTGTCAAATCCCTTTTCTCTCTCTTTACATATTTATGACGTGGGCTATATTACCACAACAGTGGTTGAGGTAGAGAAGAGGAAAAGCCAGATTGAGGAGAGAGTTGTCTAATGAGAAAGAAACCATAGGAAAGGTAACAGCCAACTTGGTATAGTGACTGAGATGTACTCAGTAGAAATGGAATGAAAAATAGTGAACAACTCTATCAGAAATTTCTGAATGAAGTTTGCATATAAATCCCTAAGCTTATTTTCACCCTTCCATTATTTATTTACTGGCTAGCATTCTCTTTTAATGTGCAAGGTATGGAAATAATAGAAAATCCTGATTCAGTTTTTGCACTCTAGGTATTTTTTGCTCCCTACTCCCTTGCAGGGGAGGACCCCTTAAAGCTGAGGGAAACATACATTTTTATTCATGGTTCTGAATTGGGAGTCATTTTTGGCTCTGAGAAACTAAGTTTTCCCATTGAAAAGATAAGTGATCCTAGTGCAATTAACCCAGGCCAAAAACTTTGACAGGTAAAGGATGGAGATTAGGAAAAGTCACCAACACCTATGCCCTGAGTCTAGAGTTGCCACTCAGCTTTGATGTCAGGCATTCTTTGTAACCCCTCTTTTTGTTGTTTATATAGCATAGTAGAAAGAAAATTGGCTCTGGCATTAGAAGTCAAGTTTAAATACCAATTCTTTTATTCATATTGTGAAAGACAATCCTTTACTCTATTGTCTATCCTGAATTAACATTAATTTAAGTACCTCTCTAGAGACTGAAGACAGGATTAACTCCACATTTTAAATTGAATCAACAAAACATTGAACAACTTACTAAGTGCTAGTTGAGAAGCCAGCTAGATACTTGGGAAGTTCCACCCTTTTTTTTAACTCAATCAATCAGAAACTTGTGAATTATTTAAGAAGTTCACATAAGAGTTTAAACCCTCAGAAACTGTTCAACCAGGAATCTGTGAACCCTTCTGATGAGTATTCACCCCTCCAGATGGTGAGAACTGGTTCCCATAAACACTGCCCACTCGGGCAGTGATAGAAAAATTGGAAACTATGATTGGCCCCTGTGAAGAGGGGAAGGGACAAGGAGCCACCATAAAAGTCATGAAATCCTTTTGCTTGAGGCAGATGGTTTTTGAGAAGATAAGTCTAAAGAGTGTCTTCTGGAGATAGTCTTCAAAGGAGTTTAGCTGGAGACTTCAGCTTGGACCCTGGCTTCAACTAAAACTCTGACTCCTGGACTATTTTTTTGGGTGAGTGAAAGGCTGACTCCCTTCCTATTTTCTTAAGAGTCTAGATTCCATTGTGGAGGAGGCCTCGAGGTTACTCACTACTGGCCTTCCTGGCTGAGGACCAGCATAGGTATTTTCTCACCTCTTTCACATTTCTCTACTTCATTATTTCCCCTCTATTTTAGTTAATAAACTTCTGTCTTGAGATATAATAATTTTGATGACATGCTATTTCATATAATTTAAGTCTAACCATTAAATTTAATATTTACAATATCACCCATAGACAAGTCACTTCAACTCCCTGATCCTATTTTTTAACAAAAAACGGTTGGGCAATATGTCCTTAAAGGTCCCTTCCAATTCTAAATTTATGGTTGTATAGTTTAGAATTTCCAGAAAAATCTATGAGCTACCCAAGATGCTAGGTTCTAGAGAGTTTGGGTGATGATGTTGCTGTGTTCACAAATGGACAACATTCACTTTCTGAGCATTTGTGATCTTTTGATAGGGATTTTTACTCAAATAATATAGTTTTTCAATATCTATATTTCTAAATGATAATGATGGCAGTTTTGTGGCACATAGGCTCAACTAGGTCAAAATTCATCAATTCTTGATTTAGGACCTATTCTAGACTGGGCTTGTCTAGTGAATTTCTATAGCCAAAGATAAACAGAGAAATGAGGCAAATAGATGGTTAATTCAACCAAATTTTTCACAATTTCAAATATGTGAATATTAAAAAAACCTGATTGAATTATTTCATTTTTCCATCTAATGAAAGGCATTGCAACCCATCTATTCCAACTTAAAAGTCATCTCTTTTGTTCACATCTTCCCATGAGTTTGCAGAAAGGAATCCATCCAACTGCTGGAGGCTTTTCCTTATTGTATTTGACATTGTGACCAGGACACTAGGGCTATACACATCTTCACCTATCTATATGCTAAGACCCTCAAAATCAATAGGTTTACTTGCACACTTCCCTCACTACCATTAACCATTTCTATTACTTTACATTGGTAGTATCCTTATGCAAATTTATTAGCCTATATATAATTTCTACAGTACATTGAACTTTCCAAAGAAAAAATGTATTCAACTGCCTCCAAGTACATGAAAAAAACCAACTGTAATTTCACCATGATTCCTTCCAAACACATTTTACATATTTTCCAATATCTTAGTACTTCTTGCCCTTAATTCTCTCTTCTTCACTTTTCAGGTATCATCTTTATTGAAAAAGATGCCTAGAAAAACAGACAAGAGACAAGAGGTTTTTCTCCAAATGCAGCTGGAGTCAGGAAGCCACAAATTCAAATTCTTTCTTGTAAATCTACTACTTGTATAGCTCAATTTCCTTACCTGTAAGATATGTATTATTACAACATCTAATGGCACCTTCGGCAGAGGGCTATGGTGAATATTAAGTTAAATATTTTCAAAGATTTTAGTATATTCCCTGACACATAGTAGGTGATTAGTAAGCATTCATCCTCCATACCACCACCACCTGAAAAAAGTTATTTCTCATCTCTGGAGCTTAATTTCTCTAAATGTTAAATGAAAGGGTCAGACTAAATGATGTCTAAGATCCCCTTGAGCTCTAATATTCCAAGTTATTTACATCTCACCTTTCTTTTCAACTCTGTCATCTGCCCTACTCTACTTTTCCATTTCAAATCTTTTATTTCTATGTCTTCTACTTTCCAAACACAGAATTTTCTGTTCAAGTTCTATGCTGCTTCTCATTTTATCACCTCCTTTTCTTACCTTTCATAATCAGGGTGACAGGTTGAACATTGAGGTAATATCTCAGTGAAAAAAAATTATATTAATAGGCCAATGGTAAATTCTCATGGGGCCACAAAACAATTTGAAAGAATCCTCTTGAGTAGCACATTGACTTAGAAAATGACATATTAACATTATCTTTATTCTATTTTATTAAATATTTCTCAATTATATTTTAATCTAATTCAGGCCATACTTACAAATAATTTAATGGTGGCCGGAAGGATCCATATCTGATTCAATTGATTAACATTTGTTCTAGTCACATTTGACACATTTCTTCTAGATCCTTAAGAACATTGGTTTATTTGGGGGGATTCACTGGAGTTAGCAGGCATTTCACCTACTATCCTAACAAAAATTCAAATTTCTATAGAACTTTAAGATTTACAGAGTATTTTCTTCATGACAATCTTGTATAGTCTTACAGTAGGCATTATCATTCACATTTCATAAAACTTAGGGTCAGAGAAATATCTGAGGTCATAGAAAGTATTAGATTCAGATTATGGAGCCCAGTTTCTTGACTCCATGGCTTGATCTTTTCCCTCAAAGCTAAGGTGCTGTGCATGTAACACCTGCAGAGAAGAGCTACTTGAGGAAAGAGTAGTTAGGGTCAATGTAAAAAGAAATAGAAGAGAGCCATTAAAATGCCCACCCAAAGCATCATCTACAGTCCAAGTTATAGGAGCATATGAGAATATTAATAGCCTCTGTGAAAGGCAGACAATGACATCTGCTGAAGCGAATAGGTTATTTTTTAGAGAAAGAGATAAGCACTAAAGAAAACACAAATTATCCAGCCAAAAGCTGAAAGGAGGAGACATGCAAAATGGAATAATTGAGTGGTTATTTGGTAGTGAGTAGTAACTGTGACAGAACCTTATTCCCAAATTACAAATCCTTTAGCTAAAAGAACTAGATTAGCTAGTATTTTAATGTTTTTACAAAGATCTTGGCAGTAACAGATTTTTCCTGTTCACAGCCACCCACACACATAAAATCTAGCAGACTGCACATATCCCAAAGTTCAACAGGTTAGAGTCTTCATTGGCTATTAAAGTTCAGTACATTTTCCCACCTCTATAATCTTCACATCTGATGTTAAAAGTGGTTTCTTTATTCTATTTTTCATTTTTGTTAGCTTGAAGGGCATCAATTAAAAGTACATGAAATTCTGCTTATGAAATGAAATAGGTATCTTTTGTGTATTCCTGGCCTCATAAAAGAAATATTCTGGTTGTGTCCTCCTTTTTGGTGGTGCAGAACAGAATCCCAACAATCTGAAGCTGGGGTTTCACTGGAAAAATTTACATATGTATATAGGCATACATGTCTGCATGAATATATACATGCACATGCATATATCAAGTTTATAGATTATAGGAGTGTGTATTGTATATACATGCATTTATATATCATACATTTATATGTGAATGTATGCATAAGTAAATATGTGGGTACATTTCTTTTAGAGAGACAATTCTTAAACACTTACCTGCACACAAATTAATTAGTGATATAGTGTTAGTGAATAAGAGACAACAGAAATTCCAGATGAGAAAGAATGAATTTTTATTTTCTGCAGCAGTTCACTTTTTTCCCCTACTTCTGAAATGAATCTTTTAATTTGTATATTGTTCTTATTTCTACAAGTTAAGGTGCTTATCTTTTAATTTTATTTCAAAATCTCATAATTCAATTAACTTCAATCAACATTTGTTAGGGGATTACTATGAGAAGGATGGTTGATGCTAAAGGTTCAAACTTTCTCACATTCCTTAATTCTTTTTCTATCTACTATTTTTTACCTGCTTCCTTTCAAAATGCTTAAGTAATCCCTATCCAAAAAGAAAATATTTTCCTCAATTTATCATTATATACTTTTCCCCAATTTGAGCCAAATTTCCTTGAATATAAATATAAAGTGTCCATGCCTCCACTTTCTCAAGCTTCTCTCATCAATCTAATACATCCTATACATTGCAGCTAATATAATGCTCAATAGAGTCCTCTTTTATATGATGAATCTTCTTTGAAAGATATTTTATTTTCCTTGTATGTTTTCTAAAGTTATTAGATCTAAATTTTCTCCTCTCTCCCTTCTCTACCCACTCCTGGAGATATTAAGCAATTTGATCTGAGTTACACATGTATTATCATATCATGGATCTTTTTGACAAAATGGTGAAACCTATGGATCTTGTATCTGTTTTATTTTTTTTATATCAATGATGAAGGAAATGCTAAATTTATTTTACTAGTTAGTGGAAATAATTTTTTCTTCTCAGTTCATACGGGCCTGGCAACCTGTACACAGACCTCTTTGCTCCAGGATAAAATTTACACCCTTCTCTTTAGATGTTCCAGCCCTATACTCTCTGATGCCCAACTATCTTTCCTGTTTCAATGGATGATACTCTCTCAGACATTCTGCTATATGGCCAAACTGGACTTTTCTCCATTTTTCACACAAAATACTTAATCTCTCAATGACACAAATTGTGAGAATCATGACTGTCTGTTCATTGGCATTCCTGTGAGTCTGCAATTCACTTCTTCCTTACAGTAATGCATTGCTTTATAGTATTCTCAAATATAAAACACATTACTCTTGTATGTAGATAGTAGGTGACTCTGTTAAGAACCTATGAACCCTGCTAGGAAAAGATAATTATAGCATAACAATTGAGGAATACCAATAATGAGAATATACCTGACAAAAGAAAAATGAGTTTAAGGCCACAGATGTAAAAGGACTAGATTTCTTCCATTCTGGGACCCCATAGAACATAAATTAGAGAAGATTCACTAAAGGTTGGAGGAGAAATGCCATTGATAGCTCTGTGAAAAGAGGCTCTTGACTCTCTCTATAGATTCATTTCTATGTCCTTTTCTCTGTTAAACCAAAATAAATATTTATTTTTATATCTTTATGCACTCTAATGGTAGAATGTTATTTACTTGCTGAAGAAAACCAGGTAGTGAAACTCATAGATTCCATGTGGGTAGGAATAATACAACAGATGAAGGAAAGTTCCTCAAAAGTACTAGGACCATGGCATTAGAAGAGGTCTTTGACACAAGGTTTTTATTCTAACCTTTTGCTTAAATCTCATTTGCATAAGAGTCTCCTCATTGGTAGAGGCTGATTATTCCGTTATCCACACCTGCTTTAGGGATAGAGTTGGCCAGCACTTGAAAAAAGTAAGATCTCATGTTCTGATTTTGGAAGAGAAGATGAATAATTTGAGATTCTTATTAGAGAGATGCCTTAGGAAGGAGAGAAAGACTATGGAAGAGGCTGACATGTAGTGGATTCAGCACCTTAATCATGTTCCTATACTCAGGTTGCTACATTAGAGTCTTTAGGGGAATTTACTGTGTAAGATTTGGGAATCTGTTTAGCTGAACTTTTCATTCCCAATGGGAATGGTTATTCAGTTTGTGTATTGTTAAATATGTTCTCATGTTTATATTTTCTCAGATTTGTGTTACCTCTTTCTGCAGACAAATAGGTTTGTTTCAGTGTTTACTATATGTTTTCATTTTGAAACTAGTATTTGGTGGGGAATTAAGGCTTTAATATATATCTCAGGACACAAGTTTTGCCTTAAGGAATCAAGAACTCAACTTGGACTAATTAAAGATAAACAGCATTCTTAGTGACGTGTGATTAATTTCCCGAATAGTATTTATTTTTAAGAAGGAAGGAATGAAGGAAAGAAAGACATAAAATCTTTGTATTTTAAGGGTGGAAAGTGTCCTGGAATTTTTTTGACAAGAGAATTGATGTAAAAGACTTATATACCATTTTAAATATGTACTCTTTCCAATGTCTATTTTCAGTTTCCTATTTGAATTCCTAATTAGGGACATAATGTCTTTTTAGAAGATTAATTTTTAATCTACGAGTTCTTTTTCTGATTGTAATACCTATTTTATCTTTGACCCACCCATTCCAACTCTTATGCCAGTCTCATTTGAAAGCAGCAAGCATAGATCTTGGCAAAAGATAACAAAATAGACTTTCGTTTATCTTCAAATTGAAAAATAAAATGGGTTATGAGAAAAAAATCATTGGATGATGTGGTATTTCACAATTTAAAGGTCTGTCTGACCTGGGTCTTCCACAACCAGTTGCAAGATAATGTCTTCCTCAAATTAATTACCATTATAAAGAAAGAAAAAACAACAACCAAGTTCACTCTAAAAGTACTAAATTATATCTTCAGTTTCTAAACTAAATCAAGTTAGACTGATGAAAATCAGCCAATGTTCTGTACTTAAAAAGAACATGCCTTTTCTAAAATAAACTTTTTATCATCTAAAACTATTGAGCAGCCTTTGAGCAAATCTATGATAATTCATAATTCCCCAAGTACCTAAGAAAAATATGAAACATGGTGTAATGCATGAGGTACTTTCTAAACCAAAATAAACTAAATGATGTTCAAATATCATTTAAAAATTAAATACTTTAATGGATGTATGATCTCATCAATGCAGGATGCCCTTCTAATAATGTAATTTGTGGCCTCTTAATGATTATTGCTCTTTTACAGGTTCTCCCCTCCCAAATATACTTAAAGCTTTCATGACTTTCTGCTAGCATTGAGAGGGTTCCCAAAGTCTCTAAGATTATCCACTTCTCATTTCACTCTTGTTTGTGACCCATTTAATCTTTTCTTGTTATACAATTCCTTAATGATACCTTTTATTTTGTAATTTCTTGTTGGGACCTGCTTACACCACCATGAGCTTTTCCATTTGTCTTTTGTGGTATATTGATCTTTAGTTCTTTGATGGCAAGGGTGTTCAATGCCTTTCTGCAATATAGTAATTGGTGAAATATTGGCATTGAGAAGATAGTCTTTTAAAACTTAAGGGTTGATAAGGGATCTGTGCTATGTTAGGAAGCAATTCAGCCTGGTCATCATCTCTTTTTCAACTCTCAGCCATATGCATGATGCATCTCTGCTAGCTGACCCAGATATACATAAAACGCACCAAAGAACATAAAGTACTAGGCTTGAAGTCAGGAAAACCTAAGTTAAAATATAGCTTCAGATACTTATTCTAACCCTGGACAAGTCAATTAACCTCTGTCAGCCTCAATTTCCTCATCTGCAAAATGGAAGTAATAAAAGCACCTATTTAGCAAGGTTTTTGTGAGAGTGAAAGGATATATTTGTAATGTGCTTAGGATAATACCCAACACATAGTAGGAACTACAGAAATGAAAGTTATTATTATAATTATTATACTATCATGATATGTTATATAAACTTCATGGGTATACAAAACAAAAGTGTGAAGAAATCTGGGTAAAATATATTCTCCAAGCAATTGGTTTTTCCTCCGTAAATGGATAGGCCAAATGCTTTTCTGTGATTACAGATCTCTTCAAAGATGCTCTAGGTTACATTTGAGATTAATTCATCCAGAAACAAGAGCTTTTTTAAAACCTCAACAACCACAGGGATTCTATTTTTGACCTTATCATTGCACATGATCTCTGCCATAATAGGGGCAAACGATTTTGGTGATGACATCTTCTTTATGAATTACCTGATATTTGTTATCAAAAGGCCACTGAATATGTTTATTTCTATTATTAATTCTTTCTAGGAATCCTGAATGAGATTGATGAATAAATGGGAGATACTTTTCTGTTCCACAACCTGTAAAGAGCCATTTTTCCCTTTTACTAAGATTTATAATCAGATAAAACAAATTTTTATTAAATATGACCAATATATGAAAACAAACCAGTTCCCATCTACAGTGAGTCCATCACCTCTTCATAAGTAAGTGTTTTATCATGAGTCCTCTTGAATCAGATCAGAGTTCCTAAGACTTTCAAACTTAGTTTTCTTTACATTATTGTTATTGAGTAAATATTTCTCTGATTCTCCTCACTTCACTCTGCCTTAATTCGTACAAGTCTTTCCAAGACTCCTTCAGATTTTTCTTTTAAGGTATCATTTATCAATTATATGTATACATACATATATGTAATATGTAATAGAATAATATAATATATGTGATTTGTATAAATATAATAAATTATAATAAATATGCTTATCCAAGAGAAACAAATTCTCACATTAGTGATATCCAAAAATACATATCTATTTATTTTTCCACCTCCCTCTCCCTTGCTACTCAAGAAAACAAATTTTGAGTAGGTTATCCTTACATTATCATATAATACATATTTTGAAGCATGACACATTTTGCTTACATTAAAGAAAAATTCATGGAGGAAATAAAATTCATGGAGGAAATAAAGTAAATAATGGTATGTTTTAAGAGATGTTCAAATTCCTTCTGTTCCTTCTATGATGGGAGATATCATATTTTGTTTTCAGTACATTGAAATTGTTTTGGATCCTTGCCTTATTGATTATAGTTAAATCATTCATGGTTGATCATCATACATTATTGTTACTGTACACAATGTTCTCCTGATTTTGCTCACTTCATTTTGTATCACATCATATAAATCTTTCAAGGTTTTTCTGATCATTCTGCTTGTCATTTCTTATGGCATAATAGTATTCCATTACAATCATATACCACTACTTGCCCAGCCATTCCCCAGTTGTTAGACATCCTTTCAGTTTCCAATTCTTTTTCACCTCAAAAAGAACGCTATAAATAATTTTGTACAGATAGGGTCTTTTTTCATTTATGTGATCACCTAAGGAAATAAAACTAATAGTGGTATTATAGGTCAAAAGGCATACGCAGTTTTATAACTCTTTGAGTATAAATACAGATCGTTATCCAAAATGGTTGGATCAGTTCAAAGTTCTAGCAATGATATAAGTGTCATTAGGGGGCATTTTAAATTTTGTTTACTTAACCAAATGCTATTTGATAATCAATGTATAAACCCACACTAAGTGGGACCTTATATTCTCTGTAACTTTGATGTTTGGTCATTTTCCTACTTTTTTGGTTTTCTTTTAATTTAAAAAAAAATGTTAAAGTTGGACTCTGTAACTGAGCTGAAGTGAGCAAGCTTCAGGTTCTTTGTGCAGCTGCCTTCAGAGATGGAACTGGGGGTGGGGGGACATCTATCTGATTTCAGTTCTTCCAAGGTGGTATGATGTAAAGAAACGTATGTTTAACTCTCTCCCAGCCTGTGCGCTGGTACTATGAGTAACCCAAAGCACTCTTTTCTGTCTTGGAACTGTGACTAAGGCTCCCTACTCTCTTTTGGTTGCAAGTGCTTGTGTATGCTGGTGAACCTTCTTGCCCTCTGTCTGAGCCCCAGGACTCTGACCCGATACTGCATATGGGCAATATACTATAAGTCTTGCACCCAGAGCCAGCAAAGGGACCCTTGTAATCTCCCTCTGAGTTGTCTAACCCCTCTTACCATCTGTGGCTGAGAGTGAGGGAAACCTTGACTGCTGCTTTGGTTGTGTCCATGGCCTGTTGTCTTTGTGGGGCACTCCCTGGCATGCTTTACTCCACCTCCACCCTGGTGCACTAGATCCCTTGTGCCAGCCTTCTAAATTGTTTTGGGCTTAAAAATTATTCACCTGGCTTTTGTGGGTTATGCTGCTCTACAGTTCATATTGAGACTTTATGCCAATGTTTTTGGAGAATTATATGGAAGGAATCATATGGGTCCCTGTTGATTCCCATTTTATTATTTTCTGACACCTCCATCTCATGCAACTCTCTTAGGTTCTTCATTCATCTAAACATGTAAATAATAGAAGTAGGCAGATAAGGACCTCCATGACCATCTGGTCCCAATCACTTTTTTGCACAGATAAGGAAACTGAAGCCCAGATAGATAAGAGACTTGATGAAGAAGAGGCCCTAGCAAAAGTGGCAAAAGACCCTCAATTTCTTGAGGTGTAGGTGCATATTCATCTTACACTAATTATTGAAGTGCTACTCCTTGCTAGGTTCTTTGCATTTTTTCACAGAAATTCTACTTCTAAAGGGAATGAAGTCTTGATGTGGACTGACTATAAGGGGAAGCAATGGAAGCATGACCCTCATACTCTGAAATCTTGCATTTCTCACTGACTAAACATCAACTGCAAAACCTATAGTTTCAGTATTAGTCAAGCATGAATTGTAGATCATTCAATTAACCACTCTGTGTACTAGATCTGTGACATTCTACATTAGGCATTAGCTTTGTACCTACTCTGTTTTACTAATTGCTTATATTGTTCTTAGAAATAATAAATTACCTATAGTGGTCCTCCAGCGTACCCACCCACCATGTTCCCACTCTAGAAGGACATAAAGACCCTTTCCTGAATTGACAAATGATGACAAGACAGACAGTGGAGAAGCACGGAACCTGTACAATGGGGACTCTGGCATTCCAGGAGAATATCCCAATCTTATACATGTTCTTTCTTCCCTATGGCAATGAATCCCAAAACATACCTCCACCTGACTTCAGAAAAGGAGCTGCTAAGCTACCATACCCCCAATAAATATGCCACTGATCCCTAGGGTGTGGAAGCTGTCGCTTTGCAATGGAAGCTGCCAGTCGACAGAGGAGCTGCTACTGTCAGCTCCAAAGAGGTTACTCTACTAGCCCCTGGACTTATCCATCAGCTCTAAGGCTACCTGATTAGCCCCACACTATTCCACCAGTTATTATACCACCCAAAATCACTTCCACTTCAAATACAATTATTTTCTTACTTCTGGATTGAACAGTGTGAGTCTCCCATTCTTGGGGCAAGACCCTCCTACAAACTTGGGTATGTTTCTCTCACTTCCGTTTCATTGGCAGAAATACCAAAATGATGATGGAAAGAAATCTCTTTTTTTCTGCCAAAAGTTGGAATTTGGGGGATGGAGTAAATATAGTAGAGAAGGTACAGGGACCCATATGATCTCTACCAAATTATCCTCCAAAAATATAACGTTGCAGAATGAATTCTGGAGGATTTAGCCTACCAAAAGATGAAATAAAATAATTTTCACCCCAAAACAACTTAGAAGGCCAACAAGAGGGATGTTATATATTTATGTAGAGATCCAGCACAAAGTTGGGCCAGGGAAGACCCCCAGCCCCACCACAGGCCCAGCAATAGGCTCTGGGTGCAACTGAAGCATTAGGAAATGTTTCCAGAACTCTCAGCTACTGATCTTAAGAGGAGTTGAACAAGCTGCTCAGAAAGGTATTACAGGTATCTCTTTGCTGGCTCTAGGTGCCAAGACTTTTGTTACATTGCCCATATGCAAATACAGGAAGAAGCCATAGGTACAGATTTCAGGCTGAGAAGGAGCACTAACACATTCCAGTATTTGTAGCCACAAGGGAGCAGGGAATTCTAGTCACATTTCCAAGGCAGAAAAGAGTATGTCCTTATTCCTAGTCAAGAGCACAGGCTGGGAGAGTGTTAAATACACTCCCTTTTCATAGTACCACCTTGGAAGAACTGAAAGCAGATAGATCCCATATGCCAGCTCTGAAGGCAGTTGCACAAAGAACATGAAGCTTGGAATCATGCTCCCTTCACCTCAGTTACAGAGCCCAACTTTAACACTTTTATAAATTAAAAGAAAAGAAAAAAGGAAGGAAATGAGCAAGGAACATAAAAAGAATATCAACAAAGAAAGTTATTTTGGTGACAGGAAAGACCAAAACACAAAGTCAACAAGGTCAATACTGCTGCATCCAAAGCCTCCAAGAAAAATATGAATTGCTCTCTAACCTATAAAGAAGTGATAGAGGAACTAAGAAAAGATTTTTTAAAAATCAAATAAGAGAGGTAGAAGAAAATGGGAAATGAAATGAGAGTGATACAGGAAAACCATTAAAATGGAGAATGAATGACTAAAGGAGGGGAAAATACTGAAAAAAATTAATATATTAAAAAAAGAATAGGCCAATTGATAAAAGAGGTATAAAAATCCAATGAAGAGAATAATTTTCTAAAAAGCTGAATTGGATAAATGGAAAAAAAATATACAAAAATGGACAGAAGAGAGGAACCTCTTAAAAGATGGAATTGACTAGATGGAAAAAGGAATACAATGTCACTGAGGGAAATAACTATTTACAAAGTAGAATTGGGCAAATAGAAAAAGGGGTACAAAATCTCACTCATGAAAATTATGTTTTAAAAATCAGAATTAGGCAAGTGGAAGGTAATGACTCCATGAAATATCCAGAAACAAAGTCAAAAGAATGAAAAGAGGGGCAGCTGGGTAGATCAGTGGATTGAGAGCCAGGCCTAGAGACGGGAGGTCCTAGATTCAAATCTGACCTCAGACACTTCCCAGCTGTGTGACCCTGGGCAAATCACTAAACTCTCATTGCCTAGCCCTTATCACTCTTTTGCCTTGGAGCCAATAACTATATTGACTCTTAAGAGGGAAGATAAGGGTTTAAAACAAACAAAACAAAACAAAAAGAATGAAAAGAAATAGAATAACATGTGAACTATGTCATGGGAAAAACAACTGGAAAATAAATCCAGGAGAGATGATCTAAGAATTATTTGATTATCTGAAAGCCATTATAAAAATAAAACAAAACACAGACATTATCATCAAAGAAATATGCCCTGAATTCTAGAACCAGACTGCAAAATAGAAGTTTAAAGAACTTACCAATCACACACTGAAAGAAATTCCAAAAGAATAACTCCCAGGGATATTATAGCCAAATTTCTAAACTCCCAAGTCAATGAGAAAAATACTGGAAGAAGTTGAAAAGAAACAATTCATATATTGTCAAGTCAGCATAGTCAGGATAACATGAGATTTAGCAGCTTCTACATTAAAAGATCAGGGAGTATCAGATATGATATTTCAAAAGATAAATGAGGTAGGACTTCAACCAAGGATCACTTATTGAGAAAAAATAAGGGAAAACCTCCAGAAGAAAAAATGGGTATTCAATGAAATAGAAGAATTTCAAACATTCTAGTTGAAAAGACCAGAGGTGAAAAGAAAATTTGATTCTCAAATATAAGACTCAAGAAAAACATCAAAAGGCAAATGACAAAGAGAAATCAAACAACATTCAATAATGTTAAACTATATACCTCTCTATATTGGGAGATGATTCTTGTAACTCCAAAGAACTTGGAAATTATTAGTTCAGATAAAAGGATTATATATAAATGGAAGGCAAGGGTATGAATTGAATAGGTTGGGAAGATTAAAAAATGATAAGACATAAGAAAGAGGAATGCATCGGGAAAAGGGGTAGGAAAAAGAGTGGGATAAATTATCTTACATAAAAAGGCATAAAAGAGTATTCATAGTAGAGAGTAAGATTGGAGAGGTGGGAAGGAGTATTTGAACTTTACTCATTTGAATTGACTCAACAAACCAAAGACATACACAATAAATTAGGTACGGAGGGCTATCTAACTCTACAGGATAGAAGGAGTGAAAGGGGATAAGAGAATGGGGTGAGGAGGAGCTAATAAAAAGAAGGTAAACTGGGGGATATGGGAAAATTGAATAAAAGGGAATACATACCCTTTGAACCAGCGATACTATTACTAGATTTGTAACCCAAAGAGATTTTTTAAAAAGAAAATTTACCTATATGCACAAAAATATTTAAAATAGCTTTTTTGTGGGAATACAGAATTGGAAAGTGAGGAGATACACATCAATTATGGATTGGCTGAGTAAGTTATAGTATATGTTTGTAAAGGAATATTATTGTAATGTGAGAAATGATAAGCAGGAAGAGCTCAGAAAAACCTGGAAAGACTTATGAACTGAAGCAGAGTGAAATAAGTGGAACCAGGAGAGTAGAGTACACAGTGTCAGGAATAATGTACAATGAACAACTGTGAATAATTCAGCTATTTTCAGTAATGCAATTATCTAAAACTATGCAAAACAATTCACAATAAAAAAAAAAATACCATCTGCTTCCAGAGAAAAAGAACTGGTAGGGGCTGAATACAGACCAAAGAAATTTTTTCTCACCTTTTTTTTTTTAATTCTAGTTTCCTTCCAAAAAAGGATTAATATGGAAAAATGCTTTATGAGATTACATAGATAAAACCTATATGGCATTGCTTACCATCTCACCAAGTATAGAGAATAGGTTGGAATGATGGGAGAGAATTCAAGACACAATATTCCTTGAAAAATGTTGGAAACTCTTGTTATATATAATTGGGAAAAATAGGATTAATTTTTTAAAATTAAAATTGAATTTGAGGACCTTCCTGATTCCTATGAAATTTCATAAGTGTGATGCTGATGTCTACTACATCTCTCTCTGGTTGAACTTGATGATAGTCTATCCAGTGCCCATATTAAACTGTTTTCAACATGTTGGGGGACATTTCTAACACTTAGCTATGTGTTGATATTACTTTATTCATGATAATAAGGTTCAAATTTATACCAAAGATAACATGCATTTGTTTCCTGCCCTTTTAATATGAAATCCAGTTTAAGAGAGAGGTTTCAGTTTGAGCTTTAAAATTTGACTGAAGGAGAGAGAGAGAGACAACACCTATACCTTTAAAAAGAGGGATGAGGAGGCTAGGAGCAAATTAGAGGTTTCTTTGAAAGATCTGACATATGATGCTTACAAAAAAGAAAATTCATTCTTAAATTCACTTTTATTAATGACTTTGCTCTTGGGATTAGGAAAAAATTCAAGTACCAAAAAATAGTTGGTCTTACAAAGGGGCAATAGGGGATTCTAGGGTTAATGAGTCCCTGGTGTCTTTTAAGAGGACCATAACCAATTCACTTTAAAGGATAGAAGAGAACAATTGTCTCCTACTTGTGATGAATAAATCTGTTTCTTTTTTATCTAATCTGTGCTGGGTCTGAGATTAAAAGGATATGAGTCAAGAGGCTTGTTCCATTTTGCTTTCAGAACATCAGGCCAGCTCCAACTGGTCTATATATATTAATAATATCATTGAAGCCCTATATCTACATGAAATATCATGGATCACATAAAACTAAAGGCATATGAATGGAGTTGTTTTTAAAGTGAAAAAAGATGTTTTAGAAGTTAGAAAAAAAATGGAAAGCCATTGCTCTTTTCTTCTGTTTTTCCCCAGTGATGGTTAGAGTTTTGATACTGAGGAATTTCTAGAAAGAAGATCAAACTATCAGCTCACTTTTGCTTTTGACTATGTATTTTTATTTCCAAATAAAGTAACAAAACTTGGGATCACATCGTATGACTAAAATAGTTGGACTGATGCCATCCGTGTATTGCAATTTAATAAAATGATAAGCTGAATTCTGAATTCCATTCCTATATACACAGCAAAGTGAAAGCAAAGGGTATCCTAGTAAAAGTGGCTCAACCTTAACATAACAAATTTTTAAGATGTCCATGATAATGCTAAAGATATTTTTTTATCATCACCTAGTGAAAAAATTTCCTTTTCCTCCTGCTGTTACTTTTTCTAGTGTTCAAGATAATAATTCCCAACAATTGTATACTACATTTAGGATTGTAACATATTTTATCACATTTTATCCTTACAATAGGAGGAGCAATGTGGTTTAATGGATAAAGAATTAACTGTGGAGCCAAGAAGACCTGAGTTCAAGTGGTACCTCAAATATAGAGAGGTTTTGTGACCCTGCGCAAATTACTTAATCACTAGAATAGCCAAAGATTTAAGATTATGAATTGCTGAAAAAGTGCTGAAAAAGTGCTGACCTGCATTGGTAAAATGTAATTTCCTCACCCAGGAGGCCCCAGATTCATCTTCATCTTTATCTTCACAATAACTGTGTGGGGTAGACGTTATTGTCACTGCAAATGGCCCAGCATCCTAAAGTAAATAATTCCTTCATGTAAGATTAAAACTTAAGCTTCCCAATTCCAAATCCAGAGCTTTTTGGGTTAGCAACTGGAAACTGCTGAAAGTCTCTTGAGTAGAGGAGCCTTATGATTACAAGGAATGCAATAAAATAGATCATTAAGGAGTTTCCATGGAGGATGAGTTAACAAGGATAGATAATGGAAGCAAAAGTCTAGGAAATAAGAAAGATAAGGAATTTAACTAGAATGGTTGTGGTAGGTATGGAGAGAGGGCCTAGTTTGAGCTCCAACCAAATATTTTTAACCCTCAAAAATGAGATAAAAACAAACAAACAAAAAAGTTGAAAACTGAGTGTTTAGAAAAAGAAACCAAATTAGTTGAGGGAATAATAGATGTTTTCTTCTAGTTCTGGCCACAGGCAATTAAATGACTAGATTTTAAAAGAAAAAATAGTATTTATTGAAGGGGTTTTTGGAGGGAGAGGAGGCTGCAAGATTGGCCTTAGGGAATTAATACAATTATTTTTTTTTCTATTTCAATACCCAATAGCAGTGAGAAGTCTGCAATATTTTAAGTGGAATATAAATATTTATAGAGTAACAATGTACACTTTGAAAAAATAGTTAACCCCTTATGCCCTACAACCTGTATAAACCTTTTTAGGGAGATGTTTAAAATGAGATGAATTAAAGAGATATAGTTCTTGCCTTCCCAGAGTTTGTATGTGATTCAAATCATACAACAGACTTTACTAGTCAAGAAACATTAGCCAAATTCATTAACTTCTCTGTGCCTTAGTTTTTTATCTACACAATGAGGAAGACTAACTAGGAGGGATTAGGTGACCCCTGAGTTCCCTTCTAGGACTATGATTATATTGATCCTATGTTAATTTCACAGAGGAATATATAATTAAATATATTAGTACAATGCCCTTTCTCCTGGACAATAACAATAAAAAGTACTCCTTTGGACTAAGTGGGGAAAGTGATTAAACATGTATAGAGGTTATTGTCAAAGTTTCCACAGAGAAAAGAGATGGCTAATAGGAAACAAAAAGATCATTTCACAGTCAAATAAAATAATCACATTTAAACACATTATGTCCTGACACAAAGTTCAAACATCTGTTCATATGTCATTCCAGCTCATTCCCAGGTGAGGCTTTGCTGCTTGCTTTCTACAGGGCATTAGTGAAGAACCTCTATGCCTCAGTTCCCTTATCTATAAATGAAAGAGTTGCAATTAATAATCTATCTCTTATAGAGAGCCAGCCTCTATATGGTTTTGGGGTCCTGAGTAGCGTTGGTGGCATAGTATTGTTAAGGCAGGAGAAAGAAAATGAGAACAACTAGACTAGTGGTTAGCCCATGCTGTTCTGAACTCTGTGGGCTTTGGAGTTTATTATATACTGATTTCAAACAAAGAACACAAAGAAAGAGTCACAGCTGTGAAGGGGTAACAAATCATACATAACCCATTGAAGTCTAAAGAGTAAAGGTACAAAGACAATGGCCAAATCCCAACCATCAATTTAGTAGGGTATAATTCTGGGAGCGGAAATATTTTATGGAGATGCTCACTAATTGAGTCCTGAATTAAGGTTTGCACCTGGTCAAATAAAGTCCAGACTAAAGACTCCAGTTTTTATCTAAGTATGCAATCTTATCTAAGTAATGTTTGTTAGGGTTCAGGCTTCTTAATTATCATGGAGAGGAATCATTAACTCAGAAGATGCTGGTCTGCTAAAGACTCAAAACTTTCCAATAAGAATATTAAGAAAGGTGGGGATCTAAAATTGAGTCAAAAGAGGAGCCTCAGATTTTTACCTTAGGCCCATTCTGTCTGCGTCTTGACATGCTGTGCAGAAAAATCATACACACAGTTTACTTGCCGATGATTTTGTAATGGGATCCAGATAAAATATCTATTACAGACTCTGTTTCTCTAAATGACTCCTAATAGCCTTTTGGAGGGATCAAGTTGTTTTTGGATTAACCTACCTGCTGGTACCAGAGCTTTTCAGGGCTCAGGTGATCAGGACCAAACACAAAGACTGCCTCAGCCTGGATTGGTCACATAGGGAATCCAGATAACAGGCCCTAAATTTGATCCTATTTCTCCAATGGCTCTCTACACCCAATGGCTCTCAACAAACTCTAAAACTATAATGCTAAGAAATTAAAATATTCTAAGACTTGAGATTGTAAACTCCATAAGGGTGAAATATCACTGTTAAGATCATTTATCTTAGTCTTTTCTTTATTTAGTATAGTGCTTTGTTCAGTCATCCTTTAATAAAATCTTCTTGAATGGAAATTATTAGTCAAGAAATCAAGAGACTGTATTATACTTTATATAGCTTATTACTGCCTTTTTTAACTCTCCCTAACACTCTGACAAGCACAGCCTCCTCTTGCCTGCCCTCTCTTTGCCACTACTTACTGCTGACAACCAGTTAATTTGGTTCAAAAGGCCAGGGGCAGAAGGAAGAAGGGAAAAGTGAGATGGAGAAAACATGCACATAACCCACATAATATTACATTTGCATCTTCAATGATGATCTAATAAATAGGGATGAAAAGGGTCTGGTTGCACAGAGGAATAAGTTTTAGCTTTGTCATGTTGAATTTAAAATAATTGGCTCAATTCTGTAGTTCCTCAGTATCCCTGGTTACAACTCCATGCTTCTACTGAGTTGATTATAGAATTAATTTCTAATTTGGAGTTTATAAATAGTCTCTCACCTGACATTACTAACAAATTAACAAATTCCCATTTTAATATATTGGGAAATTAAGCCTGACTGAGCATTAAGGAAGTAGTGAGGGAATGTAATCTCAGTCTGTGAAAGAGGAAAAGTACACATGGTTTTCAAAAGAAGTTATAATAATTTGAATTTAAGGAGAGTTTTAAGATTTGCAATAATGAAATATAATATTATCCCCATTTTATAGTAAGGAAAATGAATCTCACTGCTCATTAATTGGGGAATAACTGAACAAGTTGTCATATGTTGTTGTGAATGAATACTTTTCTACTATAAGAAATGATGAGTATAATGGTTTCAGAAAATAAGTGGAAAGACTTATATGAACAGAGGGAAAGTAAAATGAGCAAAACAGGAAAACATTGTAGAAATCAGTAGCAATATAATAATGATAATCAATCAAAATCAACTGTGAAACCCTTAGCTACTATAAGGTACATGTTGACAAAAATAGGAAACTTAGGAAAAGCAGTGGGCATGGGGGAAAGATGATGAATTCTGCCTAGAAATGATGAATCCCATAAATCTATAAAATATTCAATTAAAACATTTGAAAGACATTTTGTAGTAGCTCATTAGAGATATTGATTTTGAAATCTGTACATCTTAGAATCTAGTTACATAGAAATGATAGTTGAACCAAAGGAAACCTTTGGTAAAACCAATATAGAGAGAGTATAGAAATGTTCATTCCTATTAATCTTAAGCCAACTTAAAGTTGAAATAAACACAAATTAGCATTTGAAAGATACAAATTTGAGAGAAGAGGAACAGAGAGAGAAGTTTTTATTTCAGCTCAAATTGGCAGTGTGATATAAAAGATAATTCAGCAAAGGAGGGGAAAGAAGAGACAAATAGAAGCAAAATAGAGATAAAAATAGAAGCTAAATAGAGATAAATTTCCAAAAAACTAAAGGAAGAATACTTAAGATAAGAGTTTACCTAAAATATTAAATCCTGTTGAGATGTAAAAAAGGGGGGGACTTCTATTTTACAAATGGAAGACGATTTATGAAGGAATACCTAAAGGAATACACTACTAAAAAGATAGCTAAGGAGATGGAGCCAAGATGGCAACTCAGTAGCAGGAAAAACTTGGAACCACTCAAAAATTCCTTCCAAACTAATCATTACAAAGCATCTCAAAATGAGAGAGGGCTAGGAAAATCTTTAAATTTGGGGATCTGGGGCTGGCTGAAAGCACCACAAACTCACCCCTGAGGGCTGTATCAGACCTAGGCAATGAGACTCAGGGAATAGCAGAGAGATCACTCCTGAATAGCAGCAGCAGAGGCATCAGCAGCTAATGAAGATAGCCTCAGGGAAAAATGAGGTGTAGCATGAAAAAGAGGGACAGAAATCAAAGGAAGTAATAAGCAAATTGGAGACTAGAATTGTCCTTATGGAAGCCATGAAAAGCAGAATGAGCCAAACTGAAAAGGAAAATCAAAAGAACATAGCTGAAAACCAATCATTAAGGACTAGAATTGGGCAAGTAGAAATTCATGATCTCATGAAACAGCAAGAAATAATAAAACAAAATTAAAGAATGAAAATATAGGAGGAAACATGAAATATCTCATTCAAAAGACAACCAATCTGGAAAACAGACCCAGGAGAGACAATTTGAGAATTATTGGAATAGCTGGAAGCCTGAAACAACAACAACAAAAAATCCTAGACATCATAATATATGAAGTTATCCGAGAAAACTGCCCTGATATTCTTGAACAAGAAGGCAAAATAAATATTAAATCTAGAGACTCTCCCCATCCCCATTAAATCCAAAAAAAGGTAACTCTCTGAAATATTCTAACCAAATTTGAGAGCTTCAAGGACAAAAAAATACTATAAGTGGCCAGAAAGAGATAATTCAGATATCAAGGAGCACCAGCCCGGTATACACAAAATCTGGCAGCCTCCACACTAAAGGACCTCAAGGCTTGGAATATGATATTCAGGAAGGCAAGAAAACTGGATCTACAACCAAGAATCATCTACCCATCAAAACTGACTGTATGTTTTCCGGGCAATGTATGGGCATTTAATAAAATAGAAGAGTACCAAAAATTCCTAAAGAAAAGATCAGAACTAAATGGAAAATTTGATTCCAAATACAAAATTCAAGAGAACTATAAAAAAGTACACAAGAAAGAGAAAAAAAATAAGGGTTTCAGTAAGGATAAATTGATTACATTTGTATAAGGAAAATGATATCTGTAATTCTTAAAAATAATTTTCATTATAATAATAGATGAAATATACATTGGCAGAGATTGTGGTATTACATTGCTTAGAAGAGTATGTAAAAAAATTAGAGAAAATTTAAGAGTTATACTAAGTGAAACTTGAAAGAAGAGGTAAAATAGGGTAATTATACCACATAAAGAGGTGCATAGGAGGTACTATTATAAAAAGGGAAGGAAGAAAGTGGCTACAGGTAATAATTAAATTTTATTCTCACTTGAATCAGTTGTGAGAGGGAAGAACATACAAATTCATTGGGGTATAGAATTCTATCTTATCCTATAGAGAAGCAGAAATTGAATAAGGAAAAGGGGGATGGCATGGCAAGGGGAAATATTAAAAGAAAGGGAAAAGTTGGTGATGGGGGTGACTAAAAGATCTTAAAGAGAAATAGGAGTGGAATAAGAAGGGAGAGGGTGAGAAAGAAAGTAAAATAACAGTGGGGAAAAGGGGGAATGATTAAAAGCAAAACACTGCTGTGGAAGGAAATAGTGAAAGAAGAAAAAGCAATATTAAAAGAGGAAACAAAATGATAGGGAATACACATATGGTAATCATAACTCTCAAATGTAAATGGGATGAACTCACCCATAAAACAGAAGCAGATAGCTGAGTGGATTAAAAACCAAAATCCTACAATATGGTGTCTACAAGAAACACACATGAGGCAAGTAGACACACACGGGGTAAAGGTAAGAGGCTAGAGCAGAATTTATTGGTTATCAACTGGGAAAAAAGAAGACAGAAGTCTCAATTATGATATCTGAATAATAGAAGTAAAATAGATCTGATTAAAAGAGATAAGGAAGGCAATTACATTCTGATAAAAGGCAGTATAGACAATGAAGAAATATTAGTAATCAGCATGTATGCACCAAATGGTATAGCATCCAGATTTTTTAGACATTTATTAATATTCATTTTTAACATAGTTACATGATTCATGCTCCTACTTTCCCCTTCAGCCCCCCTCACCCCCCCCCATAGCCGACTCACATTTCCACTGGTTTTATCCTGTGTCGTTGATCAAAACCTATTTCCAAATTGTCGTTAGTTGCATTGGTGTGGTGGTTTCGAGTCTACATCCCCAATCATGTCCGCCTCAGCCCATGCATTCAAGCAATTGATTATCTTCTATTTTAGGAAAGGTCCTTCTATTCCTATAGAAAAAATCCCCAGGGCTAGATGGATTCACAAGTGAATTCTATCAAACATTTAAAGATCAATTAATCCCAATACTCTACAAATTATTTGATAAAATAGGCAAAGAAAGTTTATTACCAAATTCTTCTTATGATACAAGTATGATACTGATGCCCAAGCCAGGCAGAACAAAAACAAAGAAGGAAAACTATAGACCCATATCCTTAATGAACATAGTTGCAAAAATATTGAATAAAATACTAGCTAAAAAGCTAGAGGAAATTATTACAAGGATTATTCACTATGTACAGGTGGGACTTATACCAGGAATGTAAGGATGGTTTAATATTAGGAAAACCATCCACGTATTTGACCATATAAACAACAAAAGTAATAGAAATCACATGAATATCTCAATAGGTGCAGAAAAAAATCTTTGACAAAATACAACACCCATTCCTAATGATAACATTAGAAAATATAGTAATGAATCAGCCTTTCCTCAAAATGGTGAATAGTATTTGTTTAAAACCAACAGCAAGTATCAACTGCATTTGGGATGAGTTAGATGCCTTCCCAATAAGACCAGGAGTAAAGCTGGGATGCCCATTATCACTACTACTACTATTTAATATTGTATTAGAAATGCTAGCAGTAGCAGTAAGAGAAGAAAAAGAAACCGAAGGGATCAAAGTAGGCAATGAGGAAACTAAACTATCACTCTTTGCAGATGACATAATGGTATATCTAGAGAATCCAAGAAAATCCACTAAAAAGCTAGTAGAAATAATCAATAACTTTAGCAAAGTTGCAGGGTACAAAATAAATCCACATAAATCATTAGCATCTTATATGTTTCCAACAAAATCTAGCAGCAAGAGTTAGAAAGAGAAAGTCATTTCAAATCACTAGTGTAGTACAGAGAGGGGGGACATAACAGTTTTGCAGGCTTTGGCTGAGTTCTTATGTCAGTTAGGAGTTTAGAATCTTGGGGAAAGAGTTTCAGTTGAACCTGGGAACTCGTGGAGAGAACCAAGGCCAGCTGAGCTCCTGCTTCTCTTTCTTGAGATTGAAAACCTAGCCTAGCTTTGGAGTGTTTTCTTAGATTTGTTAATTTATATAAACCCTTTGAATCTTCACACCCTACCTCATTTTCCTACCTTAATTTCCCTTACCCAAATGTCTGATAGGACTGAACAAGGAGAGTGAAACAGAGAGTTAGATCAAATCTGTGAGAGTTTAGCTCTACCCTTGCAGTAATTTATCTAGAGGGGTTTTGTAGCCATTATCCTAACCCCTTTTGATTTCAAAATCAACTTGAGAGCTGAGTAAAGGCTGGGCCTTTCTCAAACTCCATTCCTGCTTCCCTTCCCCCACCTGAGGTTTCTCTAAGCAGCTGTTAGGGCTTCCTTAACCCCTTTTATCCTGACAATCTAACTTGAGAAGACAATTGTTCTCTATCAGACATTTGGGCCATAAAATTTCCAAATTGAAACTTCAATTTGTGAAGGAAAATCCTAAATTATTTAGGATTCATCCTAGAGAAAGGCTCAAGAAGAATTTCCCAAAAGAGAACACAAGATACACAAAATTTGAGTTTGCCAAAGACCAAAAAGCAACTCAGGGCAATCATAGGAATAACGACCTTCTGTAGAAACTGGATTCCAGGTTATGCTCACATCGCAAGACCTCTGATAGAGCTAATCAGGAAGGAAGTTCCAGAACTGTTAAAGCTGAATAAAGATCATATCCATGCATTAGAGAAATTGAAATCACTTACTCTATCAGCTCCAGCCCTAGGTATCCCTGATCATGACAAACCATTCCTACTTTATGTGCATGAAGACAAAGGCATAGCCTCCAGTGTTCTCACACAAACATTTGGGAATAGACTTAGACCAGTTGCTTTCTACAGCTCTAAGTTAGATTCAGTGATTTGCGGTATGCCTAGTTGTTTAAAAGCCACAGCTGCTGTAGCCATCATGATTAGAAAGTCTTCATCCTTGGTATTGGAGAGTGAACTGAAAGTATTTTCCCAACACCAAGTGGAATCTACTAGGAGAAACACCAACTTGCAAACGTTCACTTCACAAAGATTATCACGATACCAAGCAATTCTGTTGGCTAGTGAAAATATAACTTTTCACTGGTGCAGAAACTTAAATCCTGCTACTCTGATTCCAGATTTACTTCTGGAAGGAGGAAGTCTACACATCTGTGATGATGTACTTAACATCATGCATAAAACAAGACCTGATTTAGATGATAAGCCAATGAAAGACCCCGATATTACCTTATTCACAGATGGATCGTCATACATAGTAGACAATCAGAGATATACCGAAGCAGCCATAGTGACAGCCTCTGAGACCCTTTGGTACTCTTAGTCGGGTTGATACATGCTCTGAAACTTGTAGAAAATCTCAAAGCTAACATTTTTACAGATTCTCGTTATGTTTTTTCAGCCGTGCATCATTCTGCTGGAATCTGGAAAAATCGAGGTTTCATTACATCCAATGCCAAATGAATAGCATATGGCAATTTAATCAATCAGTTGTTCGATGCAATCCAATTATCAGACCAAGTGTCAGTCATCCATTGCAAAGCTCATACAAAAATCCAAGGACCAGTTGAATTAGGGAACAAATGTGCTGACATTACGGCCAAATACGCAGCACAGTATGGACCACTTACAATTCTGAATTTATCTTGGTGGAGGAAGAAGATCTCAAAAACGCATACTCCCCAAAGGAAGTGAAGGATTGGAAGAAACATCACGGCACAAACCTTGTTAATGGAGTTTGGTTGGGAGCAAATGGAAAACCTATGTTACCTAAATCCCTATATTACACCTTTTGCAATGCACTACACCAGAAAGGGCATTATGGAAGTCTGGGCATGGAAGATAAATAGGTATTGGAATGCAAGGGGCATATATGAAGTTGCTATGAGAATTTCACAGAGGTGCAGAATTTGTATGAATTACAACCAGACAATTACAAAAGTTCACAGTCTGGGAGGAAAACCTTTAGTTTACATACCATTTGAATGCTTACAAATTGATTACATCACAATGCCAAAGAGTCAGGTTATAGATATGCTTTAGTAGTAGTGGATAGATTAACTAAATGGCCAGAAGCTTTTCCAGCAAAATGTAACACCTCAGCTTTTGTTGTGAAAATCTTACTAAGAGAATTAATACCTAGATTCTCTATACCATTACATATTGCATCAGATTCTGGGTCCCATTTCGCAAAGATTTTAGATACAGTTTATGAAATATTAGGAATTAAGAGACATCTTCACTCAATATTTAGACCTCAGTCCAGTGGACAGATTGAACTGGGTGAATAAATCTCTGAAAAATCTTGTAGCAAAATCATGTGCAGAATCTCACATTAGCACTATTCCATGTAAGAAGCCAACCCAACAGCATCACACACATTTCACCATTTGAAATGCTGTATGGACATCCACCATTCCATGGCAAGGCATCTCAAAGCATTCACAAATTATCACACCTAGGTATGGAATGCAAACTCTATGAATATATCAAATTGCTCAAGCAACAATTAAATCAACTTCACAAATTAGGCTTGATACATCAAAGAGTACCTTTTGATTTTAATCTACACAACTTCCAACCCGGAGATTTTGTTTACACTAGAAACTTCGCTAGGAAGTCTGTGTTAGAACCCAAGTGGCTTGGACCTTTCCAAATTATTTTAACAACTCCAAGTGCAATCAAAATTGAAGGAAAGGATCCTTGGTTCCATGTCACTCATGTCAAGCCAGCAAAAGACATGTCCCAACAACAACCACAAGACCCAGAAACTATACAACACAAAGATCAACTGACTACCAACTGATCAATCAAGCAAGTCCTCAGAAAATCCAAAATCTATACATAAGACCAGAGAGACAGAGCAGCAATCAGAACAACAATCAGAGCATGAATCAGAATCAGAAGTAGACCAAGGAGCCAGTAAACAATCAGATTTTACACCCAAATGATTATCCCAATCTCAATCACTTAGAAGAATCATCTGTAAATAATTATGATGATGGAAAACAATCAATAAAAGAAGAAGACACAACATTTGATTTGCAATCAATACCAGATCTAGAGACTGATGAGGACAAATGAATAAAAGCACAAAGACTTAATTACGAACTCTTTTGTTACCTATAATCATCTTTATTAAACCATGAAAGAAAAGAAGAAGAGAAAATAATCATATTTGATAGACATTTAAAATTTGTTCCTGACCCAAGTCAGGAGTTGACAAGCGCTGGTGCATCAAACAACACAAGTGCAAGTTGACAAGCACTGGTGCATCAAACACAAGTGAGGTGTTGCTGACTTCGCAGATCTTCACGAGGACAGCAAACCTGAGAACTACAAAGACATCCATGACCAAATACATCAATCGTAAGAAGGACATCCACACTGTGAAGAGGAAGATTGGATCAGCGTTGGACACATGTATTTGGAAGGAGATAACTTACAGCCAACAGAATTCTCACTGCACACAACACTAGATTCCAACCAAGCAGTACATGCTCTTTGCAAAATAATTCCGGTGGAGTAAGTAATACACAGATAAGTCACTAGACAACACATCAAATATCTTCCTGACTTCACATTTACATGTGAAACACAAAAACTTACTCTTAAAAGAGAAGGGTTTATCTGCCTTAGTACAGAATTTCTCTTACTTGGGTTCAGACAACTTCTACTCAAATCACCTGACATGTCCTGTAAATATGTAATTTTGCTTACTAACCTTTAGCAATAAGTTTTACTAACACACAGGTACAGTTTAGTTAGTTTAGTAAGTTAGTACACTAGGCAAGACAAAAAACCTGAGAATCTACTCATCAAGAAAATTCAGGAATGATATGAATACAACTACAAAACACTTTTCATACAAATAAAACTAGATTTAAACAATTGGAAAAATATCAATTGCTCATGGGTAGGTTGAGCAAATATTATAAAAATAATAATCCTACCCAAATTAGTTTACTTATTCTGTACTATACCTATCAAACTACTAAGAAATGTTTTTACTGAATTAGAAAAAAACTACAACAAAGTTCATTTGGAATAGCAAAAGATCAAGATATTAATGAAAATAATGAAAAAAAATGTGAAGGATGGAGGCCCAACTTTACTAGACCTCAAATAATATTATAAAACACTGATCATTGAAACAATATGGTACTGGCTTAGAGATAGAAGGGTAGATCAATGGAATAGACTTGGGGTAAATGACAGTAGTAAGACAGTGTTGAATAAACCCAACGATCTCAGCTTTGGGGACAAGAACCCACTATTTGAAAAAATTGTTGGGAGTATTTGAAAATAGTATAAGAGAGATTAGGTCTAGATCAACATCTACACCCTATACCAAGATAAACTCAGAATGGGTAGCTGACTTAAATATTAAGAGGGAAATTATAAACAAATTAGGTGAACATAGAATAGTATACCTGTCAGATCTATGGGAAAGGAAGGAATTTAAGACCAAGAAGAAGATAGAGAATATTACATAGTGCAAGATGAATCATTTTGATTATATTAAATTAAAAAGTTGTTTGTACAAACAAAAACCAATGCAACCATAATTAGAAGGGAAGCAACAAATTGGAGAAAAATCTTTATAACAAAAACCTCTGACAAAGGTCTAATTACTCAAATTCATAAGGAGCTAAATCAACTGTACCAAAAGCAATCCATTCCCCAGTTGATAAATGTGTAAGGGATATGAATAGGCAATTTTCAGATAAAGAAATCAAAACTATCAATAAGCACATGAAAAAGTGTTCTAAAGCTCTCATAATTAGAGAAATGAAAATCCAAACAACTCTGAGGTACCAGCTCACAACCAGCAGGTTGGCCAACAGGAAAGTAAAGGAAAATAATAAATATTTAAGGAGTTGTGGCAAAATCTGGACACTAATGCGTTGCTGGTGGAGTTGCAAATTAATCCAGCCATTATGGAAGGAATTTTGGAATTATGCATAAAAGGCTTTAAAAGAATGCATACTGTTTCATCCAGCAATACCACTACTCTGTTTGTACCCTAAAGCGATAATAAAGAAAAAATGCTTGTAAAATATTCAAAGTCATACTCTTTGTGGTGGCAAAAAATTAGAAAATGAAGGGTTGTCCCTCTACTGGGTAATGATTAAATCAATTGTGATATATGATGGTGATGGAATGATGATCTGGAGGATTTCTATATGAACTGGCAGAACCTCAATGAAGTTATGCAGAGTGAAATGAGCAGAAGCAGGAGAACATTGTACACAGAAAGTAAAACTGTGGAACAATCCAATGTAATGGACTTTGCTTCTTAGTAACAATGCAACAAGCCAGGACATTCCTAAAGGACTTAAGGGAAAGAAACATTGAGAGAAAGAACTATGGGAGTAGAAATGCAAAACAAAAACATATGAAATCACTTACCACATGTATAAATGGGTATGTGATTTGGGGTTTAGGTTTCAAAAGATCACTTTATATCAAAAATGAATAATATGGAAATAGGTATCAAGTGATAAATTTGTATAACCTGGTGTAATTGCTTATCAGTTCTGGGAGCCTGGGGGAGGAAGAAAGAGGAGAGGGAAAGAAAATGAACCATATAAACATGGAAAATATTTAAAAATAAAAACTAAATTAAAAGACATACTCCAAACTATTTTTTTAAATGAATAAATGAATTATTGAAAGGAAATGAGCTTTAGAGAAATTATGTGGTGTCCTCTCAAAAAATGGCCAGACTTTCACTCAAACTCAGGTCTTCTCCACCTGTGTATTATAGAATTAAATTAGATACAACATTTCTCAGTTGATTAATACTTTCCTTCAAAAATTGAGATGTAGGTCATGAAGTAGGAGATCATTTATAATTTGCAGATGAAGAAACAAAAAGATCAGAAAAGTGATGTCTTCTATTCATGTTTTTTGCAGTTATTAAGTGAGCCTCAAAGCTAGCACTGGAAACAAGGTTTCAATTTTCAAATTTTCTAATAGTCAAATAAATGCTAAATTTAAATATCTTTATCCATAAGTTGGGCAGCTAGATGATGCAGTAGTTAAAGTATTAAGTCTGGTATCAGCAGAACATGAATTCAAATTTGGCCTCAGACACTTACTAGCTGTGTAATTGAGACCTGTTAGTCTTCATTTCCTCATCTGGAAAATGAACTGGAGAAAAAAATGGCAAACCATTCCAGTATCTTTGCCAAACAAACAAACAAACCTGAACTGTGTTCATGAAGAGTTGGACATGACCAAAAAACTATTCAACAACTCCCAAGTTATTCCCGGAATAATCATTTCAGTTTTCAAAGTCATAAATTGATTTACTTAAATGAGGAAACATATGTTTGTTTAGATCTAGATCTCTATATATCTGGATCTAGATCTTTTTCTATGACTATATTCTTTACTTTAGAAATTTCAATCAGGATTTTAATTCTTGGCTTGTCTCTTTCCTGTACCCTCCACTCCTGAATGTCTCAACTTTTCCCCCTCGTCCCCAAAGTGGTCTCCTGAATTCCTCTCAATTCCTTTACATGTGTTGTTATTCCCTGTTAGAATGTCAATCTCTCGAGGGTAGTGACTCTGTTTTACTTGCTTTTATATTCTTAGTATAGTACCGGCTTAGTAAATGCTATCTTCATCTATCCTTCCAGCTCCCTTCAAAACTTATCTCAAACATATTGTTAGGGTGAAGTCATATTTCATTCTCTATCCTATCCACACACAAACCCCCCCCCATATTACCCTGCCCTCTGCTGCCAGGGTCGTTCCCACCAAAGTTACCTTGCTTTTGAATTGTGCCTTCTTGGATGACTAAGTCTCCATTATTAAAATGAACAGTAAATTTATTAAAAGTAGAGAAGGTTTTATTTTTGTCTTTGTGTTTCTTCTACTTAAAACAGTTCCAGATCCATTGTTCTTGCTTAAAAATACTTGTCACAGATCGAATGAATGAATCAATTAAATTTCCTGTATTTCCTGTATTTTGGGGAAAAGAAAAACAGACATTCTCATTACTTCCAAATTACTATTTCCCAGGAGCACATTACAATTTAGGGTCTCTGAAGACAATACAAGCTTCAGTGCTAACATACATTCTTCTCACTATTCAATGAGACTGAGCTCCTGTCTCCAATCTCATTCCTTTGGACCATGTTTTGAAGTTTGTCAGCTGAACATCTCTGCCATGCTGGCACTATATTTAGTTTAGCCATGTAATTATATAATATGTCTTGATACGGAAGGTATTCATTCTAATTTGTCATGCTTTGTAATGTGTTCCATTTTAAATTGTATCTCTCAAATGCTAATTTGTGTTTATTTCAACTTTAAGTTGGCTTAAGATTAATAGGAATGAGAACCATAACTTATAGGAAATCTGACCACTAATGACTGCATACTTGGTTTTTCAAATTAATTTCCAAGCTAAATAAGAATATAAAAAATGCATTAGGGCAGAGACTGATGGACAGACTAGTCAAGAACTTAATGTTTGATTTCAAACAATATTGGGGGGAAAAGATTATATGTCTTCATATTGTTAATAAATCTTTTATTGCCCCAAATAATAGATCATAAAGAATCCATATTACCATATGAACAAAATGTCAGAAAAACTTTATATTGTAAGGAGCACTGACCTGGGAATCAGGAACCTTGGCTCTAATGCTTGACTCTTTTTTCAAAAGTCTTACTTTCAGTCTTAGAATCAATGCTGTATGTTAGTTTATTGTTTCTAGGCAGAAGAGCAGTAAAGGCTAGGCATTGGGGGTGGTAAATGATATGCCACAGGTCACACAACCAGGAAGTGTCTGAAGCTAGATTTGGACAAAGAAAGACTTCCCTTCTCTAGGCCTAGATCTCAATCCACTGAGCCATCTAGCTTCCCACTAATACTTATGTCTTTAAATACACACACACACACACACATACACACACACACACATATATATATGTGTATATATATATATGTATACATATATATATATATATATACATATATATTCATATGGCCTGGAAGAAGTTAAATTCCCTTTCTACTCTTCAGTTTCCTTCTCTGAAAAATTAAGGGATCTGGACTAAATTATTTCTAAGGTTACATAAATATCTAGGATTCCATGCTTTTAAATATAGCAGATTCAATTTTCAATACTGTAGATTTTTGAAATGTTACAATTTTGTGAAGTACTACCATATACAATAATCTCGGTTTTTTACCAAAATATTCCTGATTTTTTTCTATTCTTACTGTTTTATAAAATTAATGCTTCATATGGAGAAGCTTAAGGACATATGAAGTTATAAAAATTGAGCAAGAACTGATTTCCCCAACCATCTACTTCAACTCCTCGGAGGCTAAGTAGTTTACCAAATGTCACATGGGTATTAAACCAAAAAGGCATGATTTTAATCCATATCTTATGACTTCAGTATCAGTATACTTTCCAGTTTGCCACAATGCTTCCCTCTCTTTGTAAATTCCTAATGCACTTATCATCCAAGACATCTCTCTTGGCCATTTGTTTCAGACTTATACAGCAGACTTGCATTTCTTCAATATACCAATTCTTCAAATATTCCTGATTTTTAGTACATTCCCTCCAGTGACAATGATCACAATTTATCTATATCTTGTAAAAAAACAGATTTTATGATTTTTGATGGCTGAAAAAATATATTTGATATTCAACTTTTTGGTGATAAGCCTCTTCCTTGTATTATTTATCTTCCTTGTAATCTGTATTGTATGCATATATTTCTGAGGCTGGCAAGGGATTAAACAGCAGAGAAAGCACAACTGTTTTCTTAAGTCACTTCAGAAATAAGATAAGTGATTTTCTGTACTTCCTTGCTAAGATAAGGATCTAGCTTTATGGCTAGGTATGAAATGATTGCCATTAATGAAGTGGTCAGAAAGTAATTGGGAAGTGGTTATGGATGGTGAAAAGACTATTTCTACTCGTGCTGAGAAATCTTTTAGGTAGAGAAGTCTGACTGAGGAGAAACTTGCAAAGGGTGCAAAGACAGTATGAGGGCAAATGTGTTAAGTGAAGAAGTGAGATGTTGAGTGCAAGTTCGCTTGAGTTTTTGAGCCTCTTGACCCCTAGATATAGATATTTGGTGAGTGTGTGTGTATGTGTGTGTATGTCTTTTAGAAGGAGGAGATGCCTTAAATTAAATTGTAAACTAGTGTTTCCCCATTTAGTCCAGAATGATCAGTGAGAGGTTAGGAATCACATTTGATCAGGATATTTATTTGAATCAAATATTGTGTTCTTCTAGTGAAAAAAAGTCCCTGGGTTAGTGGGGATAGTGGAAGGTGGCCAAGGTCTGTGAAATGGAAAAGGGGAAATAGGCCCAGGGTGACCTGGGGCATGAGATGTGTGTATGTATGAATATCTCCAACAGTTTCATGACAAAGTGTTATTTCTTCAATTAGAAGTTAAAAGTCCTTCCATGTATTATATAGCACAGTGAACTGGAAATGAAAAGACATGAGTTCTAGTTCTGACCCATTTGCAAACTAACTGTTTGACACTGAGCATGTTAGTTCAACTCCCAGGATCTCAATTGCCTTTAATGTAAAGTAAAATGGTTGATCTGGCTGATCAGAGGCTTTAAAAATCATTTCTACACATAGTATACAATACCTAGTATAGGGCCTTAATACTTAATAAATAATAACTGATTAAATGAAATTATTTCTAAATAAATACTAAATATCTATATCTATATATCTACATATGTCTATATATCTATATATTTATGTATCAAGTAGCTACGGAAATTACAGAAAGTTGTAGAGAAAAGCAAGAACTTCTCAGTCTTTTTTCGTTGTTCAGATTGTATCTGAACTGCTATCAATAGCAGAGGGTCTGTGAGTCTAGTAACACATACTATTTTCAAAGCCAATACTTTGCATTTAAAACAATATAATCCATAGCTTCTTTATTAAATTATTATTGTTTTAACATTGAATTAAAATTTCACTAAATTACAAATTAATGTCATTATATACTCACCAATTACATAAAAAAAAATTAGACCCATCATCTAAGACCTTTTCCCCCAACTCTACTATTTGGCAGTCAAAATCCTTTATAAAATATCTTTCCTACACTCTCTTATCTTCTTATACCATGCATACATTCATACCATTGGCCATCCATTACATTGGCCTCCTTGCTATTCCTTGAAAAAAATTAACTCATTTGTCCATTCTAGGCACTGAATGTCTCCCATGCTTGAAATACTCTTACTCTCCATCTCCACCTCCTGGCTTCCCTATATTTCTTCAAGTTCTAAATGGAATCTCACTTCCTATCAGAATAATTTCCTGTTTCCCCTTAATTCTAATGCCCTCTTATTTATTATTTCCACTTTATTCTGTAAATAGCTTTTTTGTACATTGCTATTTGCATATAGACTGCTAGCCCTCTTGGATCAGAGAATGTAGTTTCATTTTTTTCTTAATTCCCAGAACCAGGCACATAGTAGGTTCTTAATAATAAATAATTCACTGACTGATAATGCCTATGATATCCTCTCCAGCAAAGACATTTTTCCACCATATATGTCATCTTCCAAAGCAAGATACACTCTTCAGACAAGGATGTTTTTTAGAACTAATTATCTTACTCTTAGACCACCTTCCTGTACTATGCCAAAATAATAATCAATGAGAAATATGGGAAACATTAAATTAGAAATATACGTCTGGTGATGCTCTAAAACCTTATTCCTATTCTTCTTCTATCCTTCTAAACTCTATTTCCTCTCTGTTCAAAGAAACTTCTCTGGCACTTAACATCCTTCACAACCTATGCCTTAAAATTTTCCTACATAATACTCCCTTAAAATATTCTAAATTCTAATCAAACTGGTCTATTTTGTTCTCTAGATAAAAATTCCATCTCCTACACCCATGCATGAGCTGTCACTGTACTCTATACACTACCAGAGATGGACTACCTCTTTATGACTCAACTTAGAGTCCTTGGATTCCAGCAAGACTCAGCTAAACTATGACCTCAAAATGGGGCCTTTCTTGATCCCTTGACCTCTCACTACTTTAAAAATTTTTATTTAAAAAAATAAAAATACTTATATATGTTTACATGATATTTCCCCCAATGGAAAGGGAGCACCTACAGAGGAGTGATTGTTAATTAGTTTTTGTCTATAGTACCCAGCACATAGAAGATGTTCAGTAAATGCTCACTGAGGATTAGATTATATGATATGAATTTCTAATCTAATATGTCTGGAGAGCAAAAGTTTAAAATCTACTCTACCAGAGCAAACTGTTTCATTAATTGTTTAGCAACAATATCCAAAAATTATCTATTTAGTTGTAGAGGAAATAAAAGTTGCATTAGTGGAACACCTACTTAATGAAATCAGCTATATCTAATACAGAAGTATGGTAAAGAGCTTCATCAGAAAATAAGTAAAGTATCCAGATAGCTGTCAAAATAATAGCAAGACTTCTTAAAGGAGAGCTTTAAGACTTTTCAAGTGGGAAAGGGGTATGTATCATGAGCAGTGAATACGAATTAACAAGTTTTCAATTTAGAGATCTTGGGAAAAGTGCAAAAGGAAAGGAGGGAGGCACAGTGAAATAATATGCCTCACAAATGTTTTGTTTTAGAAATTTACAATTCCTTAATCCCCCGAAACCCCATCTATTGAGGCACATTCATTCCGCATAACTCATAAAATAGTAAAAGAAAATAATTCATGTGTTATCTCTTTTGTAAGCTTAACCTGCCCTACTTTAAACTGAATTATAAGATTGCATGATACAGCAGTGCTATATGTAGTTTTCTCCAAAGTGTGATTAAAGAAATGATTGGATGTCAAATGGAATGGCTTCTTACTGAGCTAGCTAATAGTATGAGATATGTTGAATTATTATTATCCACTGTCATCATTGGCTCTCGGGTAGTAGAAAAGACTTTGGGGGATTATTCATGGTACCATTTTAATAATTCTCCCTTAGCTCCGCTGATAGATGATCATTAAAAATTTTTGTAGCGAGTGATTAAAGTAAGAATGTATTTTTCGTGAAGATATAGAGCTTATAAACTTCTGCCTTTTCTTAAAAGACTCTTTGAATTTCTTTTGGTAAAATAATCATGTGTCCCACAGGATGTGGAAAGCCACTGAACCTCCCTCTTTAAAAACTTGCAGATAAAGAGACTGCAAAGTGAGTTTGAAAATAAGATGAAGTTTACTTATCTTGAATTTTACAAAGTCTTATGGAGGAATAGGTGATAGTAGTAGGATGGTGATTTCAACAGAGAAATCATTTCCTGGGGTTTTACAGTATCAATTACTCTGATTTTCTTGAGAAAAATCTAATCATATGAAAGCACAATATACAAGCCTCTATAAATAGGCTAGATTCAACCAATATTTGTTGGAGCCTGGCTTTATACCCCTGGGTTTAGTCAAATGTAATATAGGACAATGATTTGGGACAGGGCTTTTGTCATGTGAGATTTTGATTCTCAAAGCTATAGAATTATTCTCGGTATGATATTATGGAAAGGAGAGACTTGGAGTTAAGATGATCAGGGTTTATGTGCTTTCTCTTTGTGACCATTTCTCTCTAGACTGTACTCCAAAGGACTTTTCCTTCAGGTCACATTGATCTTTTCTTTTTTTTTTCTCTTTTGCTCAAAGAAAAGACATTTATTGAAATTATATAGTTAGAACAATGGAAAGGAAAAAAAATATCTCCCTAGTGAATCTGGGGTTCCTTGGTAAAAATATACACATTAATGTGAAGATTGGCCCCACCTCTCGCTCCCTAAAAAGTCTTCTCTTAATGTAAGAGGGATGCTCCTTGTGAATCTTTTCTGGGTTTCACTTTAGCTTGTAAATGAGTAAGGAACATGGTTCTGATGCTTGGCCATCATTTTCATCATGTCTAGCTTTATAGCCAGTTGTCAAAAAAAATAAAATCGCAAACTCCAGGACTAACAGGAAACTGGTTTCTTCTTCCTGCTATTTCCCAAGCAGGATCCCAGTTCCAGTAATCCAAGTAATCTTTTTTAACCAGGAAGATAACTTCATCGCTGAAACTCATATCTAATACCTGCTTCCAACACTCCTTCTGACTGGAAAGCTCTACTCACAAACTCCATTTAAGCAAGGTACTCCAGTCCAGTTATGTCTTCTTTTCCTACTGTGTTGCTTTCCTCTGGACTTCTATATTATGATTCTATACTGAGTACCCTCCTCTCATTTTTGACTTCCTTTTATTTATTGACTTCTGCATTAGAATATAAGCTCTTTAGGGGCAGAGAATTTTTATTTCTTTCCTTTTGCCTAAAAAACTGAAGTGCTTTTTTATAAATGCATGTAAACTGACTGCTAGTCAAATCAATTCAAATCCACCATTCTGTAAGAGGCCTTTCCTGCACAAAGATTGTTTAAAATGACATGAATCCTGCTTCTGCTCTTCAAACTGTTAAGGAATCAAAGCAGAGGATTAAGTAGTTAATCAGGAAACTAGAAATAATCTAAATAAATGATGTAACTGAGTCAGTCTTTCTTGAGAAGTTGGCAATGGAGGGGTCAGCACTATTTTTTGTTTTGACTATAAATAAGGCACATATTTTACCTATTCTCTTTCACAAAAGAACAAAAGGAGAAAAGATGGGTGGTTCATGGATCTCTGGAGTAACAAAGAAGAAGGAAGCTCTGCTATTTGCCCCAATATCACTTTGGGCAACATAACTCCAAAAATCTATTCCACTAGTCACTACAAATCATGAAATTTTCTGAAACTCAAAATTATAGTTATCTTCTTTTGATTATGGGCGGCAAAATGATATAAAAGGTAGTCAGTCACGACTAGGAAGACCAGAATTCAAGTTCACTATAAATCTTTCATTTCTATTCTCTAGGTAGATTCATGCATATAGGGTAGACACTTTGCACATTTTCTTTCAAGAATTTATATACCTCTGGAAGACTTGGCTTCCAATGCCTTTTTGTGAATCTCTGTTTTTTTTTTTTTGTCTCTTTATCTCCCATGAAAATATTTGCCTATGAAGTCTCAATCCATGTGACATCAATTACAAAGTCATAGATATCAATATAATGAAATGGAATAGCTCGATATTTAAAGCAGATGAGATTATATGCTGCATATTAAAGCAGGTAAGACCACCTCACACTTATCAGATTAGCTAATATGATAGTAAAGGAAAGTGATGAATATTGGAGAGGATGTGGCAAAATTTGGATGTTAATGTATTGCTGGTGAAGTTGTTAAATTATTCAACAATTCTGGAAGCCAGTTTGGAACTATGCCCAAAGAGCTAAAAACAATGCATAGCCTTTGATCCATTAATACTACTAATAGGTCTGTACCCCAAAGAGATAAAAAGTGGGGTCGATAAGGGGCAAATTGTACAAAAATAGTTATAGCTCCTCTGTATGGTGGCAAAAATTGGAAATTGTAGGGATGTCCATCAATTGGGAAATAGCTGAAAATATTGTGATGGAATTCTTTCAAGCTATAAGAAATGATGAACAGGATGATTTCAGAAAGAGCTGTAAAGACTCAGATGAAATGATGCAGAGTGAAATAAATAGAAACAGGAGAACATTGTACACAGTAACAGCAATATTAGGTAATGATCAACAGTGATAGATACTCTCTGCAATACAATGATGGTGGACAATTCTTCTGAGGGACTTTTGACAAATAATGCTATCCATCCCCAGAAAAAAGAACTGAGTCAGAATTAAGATCAAATCATATAATTTTTCACTTTACTTGGGTTTTTATTTGGGGGTTTGGTTTTATGCAATTATTGTTTTACAAATATGAAAAATATGAAAATATGTTTTGCATCATAATATGCGTATAACCCAGATTGAAGTGTTTGTCAGCTCTGAGAAGTGGAGGAGGAAGAAGGGAAGAAGACATTTTAGTCATATAATCTCACAAAATTTATGTGGGAATTTGTTATTACGTGTAACTAGTAAAATAAAATCTTTATAATAATGAAAAAATTAAAATTAAAGCAAGTAAGTACCTACTTAAAGTTTCCTCTGCCATCCATAAGGTTATCCATAGGGTTATCTAGAAAGAAGGTATTTTGGTCATCATGTACTTTAAGAACATGGTACATGTCCTAAAGTTGAAGGCATAGACAATGATTTTATAATGAGAGACATGATAAACTCTTAGATAAAATTAAAAGAGGTGAAAGGAAGGACTTTGGTTTCTTTGAGATGCATGTAATCCTACATTAAAAGGAATAGATAAATACTGGAAAACTACTTAAAATAATAAGAAATTCAGAAAAATGATGTCATGTGAGGCACAGATCAAAATTTCAAATGACCTAATTTAGGAATGGATGGATTATATCTACCCAGTAAATCATGGTCTCACAGAGGTGAAATTAGGTTGGAAAAGGAATCCCGTTTCTACTCCTTTCTCTGAAGCTGACCTGTCCTCTCAGCTATCCAAGATTGTCTCATGTGAAGATTCCTATCAGTGTTTGGGACTGTTTTTTATTACAATGGATAAAGATAGAGAAAGGAACCAGAGGTTGGGTTTCCCTGGTGATGAGAATGCCTATGTGAGGAAACTCTTTACTGAGGCAGATTAGAAACTTTTCTAGGATTTAGTCTTGCAGGATTGCCCAGACTTCTGAGACGTTAAGTGACCTGTACAGGGTCACAGAACCAGAACATATTAGAGGCAAGATTTTACCCAAGTTGCAAATTATACATACATGTATACATACATACATACATATATATACACTCACACATAAATAAAAAGCTAACATGCCATAGTGGGTGGAAATTTGACAAAGAAGCCAAGAAAACCTATGTGTATTCTTTTTAGACACATATACATAGATATGAACACACACTTCTACAACCAAACAGCACACACATACATACATATATGCAGTTAAAAAAGGAATCATGACATAATTCATGGAGAGCTGACTTGGAAACCAAGACAAAACTATACATTTATACACATACATGTTGAAACATACACACGTATGTATATGTGCTATTAAAATGACAGCCAAAATAATGCTTGAATTGACCTAGGAGGCAGGAAAATCTGTGTATGCACATTTATATTTACACACAAATTATGCAAATGCACACATTCATACAAAAACAACACACTTGAAAACTTGGAAAAAAAAAAGACTTGAAAACCAGGCAAAACCATTTTGTTACATGAATGCACATACACATACATATGCACACAGCATATTTCTGCTACCATAGGCTTTTGTCTACCCCTTTTATGTTTCTTTTATTTAGTATCATAGCTCTGCCTATTTTTGAAAACTCTCATAAATTCTTTCATTCTATATTTCTACACACACACATACACACACCATATATACAATCTCATAAAAGTACTAGAAAGGGAACACTGAAAAATGCTAAACTTTATGTGCTTCTCTAATTTTTATGGCCCAATAGGGGAAGTTCTTCTCTCCAGGTAAGATGGGGGTGGGGGACAGCTGAGTAATACAGAGGTAGGTCATTAGTTGTGGAGTGAAGATTAGGAGAGTTCTAATCCAGCCTCAGAAAATTACTAGTCATGCAATCATAGGGAAGACAAAAAACATATATCAGCCTTAGTTTCCTCATCTGTAAAATGGAAATAAAAATTATAGCATGCACTACCAACTGCTTTATTATGAGTACAGAGATAAAATATAAAAAGAGCTTTGCAGATCCTAAAACATTATATAATCATTAGCTATCTTATCTTTGTTAGCTTCAATTTGTTACACAAGGCTTTATAATATAGACCAGTGACAGGCAAACTTTATAAAGTGGGGGCCAAAGGAAAGGAAATGCTCATCTCTTTCTAAGGCAAATCTTTCAAAGTTTCATTGTATCGCATCCTACTCATTGTATTCGTCAGATTAGAAATAATGTCAAGGGGCAGGATAGAACATTTCAGGGGGCCACATCTGGCCCTCTTGCAGTAGTTTGCCCATCACTGCTATAGACTATCAATGGCCACATGTATTTCTATACAGCAAAATGAACTTCAGACTTTTATGTCCATAAAAATCTTCCTCTATTCTAGATTCAAATTTCATAAGACCATTTTTTCAGCTATATGACAATATATGTAAAATGAAATTGACTCTTTAATCACATCTTTCTACCCTCATATAAATGGCAGAAGATAGGAAACTCATTTCTTAGTTCTGCAATAGTTTTGAATATATGTCCTCATTGGTATGCCTCCTCCCTCTGACACTGGCATTCCATCATTTAAACTCACTTATTTAAAAAAATAAATTATAATGCAGGGAATTTTGCCTTCTAAATATAATGAACTTGAAAACAGGATAAAAATACCTCTCAGAATGTTGGTGATAGTGGTGTGTAAGGTATCTTTTTTGGAAGGGAGGGACTGATAAAAAATTTCTCTCTCTGATTTCTCCCTATATTTACTTTTTTATTTTTTGCTTCACCAAACAAGTAAGTATTTATTATGTGCCTACTATGTGACAGGCACCTTACTAAAAATACACAAACAACAGAAAAAAGAAGCAAAACAAATGAAGTATTGATTTCTCTGGAGTTAACTAAAACAGAATACAGATCATCACACCAAAAACTTGCTTCTTGAAAGCCTTAAAATACTTAATAGGAATTTTTGAATAACATATTTTAAGTCCTTTTGAATTGTTTTAAGTGGTAGGGAGAGGCATGTGAATCTGTTAGCTTTGAGAATTACAGATACTCAATTTATTGAGCAAGAAATAAAAGATGGGCAAGAATTATTAAAATTACTTAGAAAAATATGAAACTAGCTTTTACTCATAACTTCAATTTTATCACAAACATTTAATAAAAAGTATAACACTTATTTTTATGGACATGGCCTTTTCATAGTATGAAAATAAATACATATTTTGCATATATGTGTATATGTATATATATGTGTGTGTGTATATATATATATATACATATAATTTCAATTTCCCAAGTTCCTTATGATTTATCTCTTTGACCAATGTTATCCTTTTAAAGAAAATATCAGCTCTCAAAATTAGAAAAAAGTAAATATTGCTAGCATTTTATTTTATTTTATTTTGGTTTTGTCTTGCCACTGAAGTGGGCAATTCTTCCCTAAACCTGGAACTACTAGTGATTTGTGGATATCTCATTCTTCAAAAGAACAAAAAATGAGTTTCTTCTTTGGAAAGTAGGATATATCACATCAAATTCTGCTTTCAAAAGAACTTATTTGCTATGTAATAACATCCCCATCTGCTGGAACCTTATTTTTTCCCTAAAAATATTCTTAATAAAAGTTAATAATTTGTAAAGATTTCTTAACTGCTGCAACAATGTCTTATGACTATGCCTCTTATTGCTATTATTTCATTTTTATAAACAACAAAAGTCTTTTCATTACCTTGTTAAGCATGGTAATCAAAGCTTTTTGAATAGACCTATTTACTTTTTGTCTTATGTCTATTCCAGAATGCCACATATGTTCTATATTCTAAAACTCTTTTAAAAAAGTATTTCTTGCTGGATAAAATAATTAAAGAGATCTCTTGATTTTACCTAAAATGACAAATCACTGCAATAAATCTTTATTTCTGCTGTTCCCCTTTTCCTCAATTCAATAAATATTTAAGTGACTACTCTGTCCTGAACTCCATTTTCTTTGATGTCATAGTATGAGGATATTGTTCTTTTTAAAAAATTACTTCCTCTTCTATATCAGCCAAAGCATAATGGAGTCACCAATAGCATTCATTATTCCATTCACTCTGGTGGAATTTTTAATAACTTTTAATTTTATCCTCAAATTTTTATATATCGTCTAAAATAATTAACCATCATATTCAGCCTTCAAATTACAATGATGCCCAGGGTATGGTTATGGGCTTTAACCTGGAGATAGAATTAATTACAAAGTGCTCAGAAACTTTTCTACTCCCCCTATACCCTGCTTTAAACAAAATCTAACTCTATATCAATACAGTTGCAATTAATCATTAACTAATGACTTAGAAGACAGTCTGATAGAGGGATATTTTAAAGAAATATCTTAAGGTAAAATGTGATAACTTTCTCACTAATTTTTAACTGCCTTGTTTCAGTCACAAACACCATTTAGTACACAAAGAAACAAAAGCCATATCCTTGGCCACAATATCTTGATTTTGGAAGATAAAATGTAAAAACCACAAAAATACTATGAATCTTTAATTTTGAATGAGATTTTTACTAAAACAGCCACATAATTGTGAAACATCTTAATTGTAAAGATAAGAATATTAGAATTAGAGGTTAAAGACAGGAGTTCTAATGCTGGGCATGCTATTAAGTTCACCTGGGTGAAGTAAGCCAAGATATTTCCATCCTCTATTATACATCTATGTGATAAAGTAGCTAGATGAGACATTCACTAAGGATACTTCCACGTCTAAATCTTATAATCTCATGGTCTACAATGTCGATCCTAAGGTTGATCCTAAGATTTCTAATGGTCTAGGAGATTGCTGGGAAGAAGGCGGCTTAGAAGATTTCTAATGATCTACAATCTATAATCTTTTAGATTAAACTGTCAGTAAAAATCAAAGAATCATTAATGACTTTTGATAGATTTAACTTTACTCAGTGATCTACATTGATGTAACAGAGAGAGACATATTCTTGCTGAAGGGATTTACTGCTTTCAAGGAATATGTCTAGGATAGATTTTTTAAAAATGAGAACATGTTTATGGGACGTCAGCCAGATTCCTGTTACTGACGCAATTATACTTATGGTATGAAGGCCTCCTTAATGAGGTATATAATCCCTCAATTGATTTTGCCTTACAATTGCTGGGAGGTCCAGAGGGGATACACAAGTGAATGAATAGTATTGATAGGTCAGGCCATTTTATGCTATCAGATAGATAGGTAGTTGCTAATCTTGGAAAGATTTTTTTTGGAAAGACATTGTAGATGTATAATGAGTTCAATTCAGAATAGAGTGGAAGGGAACAAACATTTATTAAGTGACAACTCCATGATAGGCACTGGACTAAGCATTTTATAAGTTTTATCTAATTTAGCCTCATAATAATCTTCTGAAGTAGGTACTATCATTATCCCTATTGTACAGTGGAGGAAACTGAGGCCAGCAGAAGTTAAGTGACTTGTCTGGGGACATACAGCTGACAAGTATCTGAAGATATATGTGAACTAAAACCACTTTTTAATATTTTTATTATTCAGGGCATCACCTAGCTAGTGAGAAGTGAGTAATCTGGATTTCCTTTAGGGAATTATATAGCGCCTTCAGTTATCTGAGTCTTTTCCTGATATATAAATCCATTTTTTCAACATCAAGACTCTTCCTCTGTTACTATGTGGTTTCCAATCATGTAATAGCACCACGTCCACCAAAAGAGAAGTTTCAGGTTGTCCTAAGGACAACTGAAAGGAACATGGCAGACAGAAATAAGTTAGAACATTACATAGTGTTTTACATGAAACAGCATAAAACACAGTCAAAGACATGTATGTGTGGAAAAGAGACAATTAGTCATGCAGCAAGAAAAAGGAATAATGTATGGATAGCTGAAATGCTTCATTAGTTCAGACCTTCAGAAACATACACACTACATGAAATGGACATATTTGGGGTGATTTTAAAGAGGATATGGGAGATGTACAGGATGTGAAATTTTGGTACATTGTTATCTGCACCAGTGAACAGAGTTCTAATCTGCACTGATAAGAACAAGATTACACTGTAAGTCAGTAGTTTAGTTATTCTGGATAATTATTATTATTAATCATATCCATTGTTAAAAGGGAAGTTAATGAAAATAATAATCATATGTATAGCACTTTATAGGATAAAGAACCAACTTGTTATTTCATTATTATTGCAAAATCCCAGATGAGAAAATCTACCTCTTCCACAATAGGTCATCATGTTTTCTGCAATTTACAATCTTAGAGAGTTGTCTAGAATATGTAGACATTACATGATTTGTCTACGGTCTTGCAGCATATGTGACTTTTTATGACTGATCATTATACCATTCTGCCAATTGTTCATTGGTTGTATTGTTTATCATTTAAGGCATTTCATATGATGCTTAAACAATTCAAAACATTATCATTCTATCTGCTCAAGGAGCTTACATTGTAAGTAGAGAATTATATTTTATATATATATATGTATATGTATAGGATTTTAGCATTGCCATGTTGGTTTAGGGCAAATGTGTCAGTTACCCTGAATAGAATGTTGAAAAGGGCACGAGACACTTGGTAGATACCAACTGGCAGTTGAACTGAGAATATAAAAAGCCCTGGAAACCCAGAGCTGGGTTCCTCCGTGACCTGACTTCGACCTGACCACTCAACTACTCCTTCCCTGGACCCAGGTGGCAAACGGTGGTGGGATTGGAAAAGGGTGGTGGGAGGGAGAATGTGGGAAATTAGGATTTAGGACCCAAACAACTAGAGCAACACAATTTTATTATTTATCATCATCTACAAATTAGCTATTAGATCAACTCAATTTCCTAAGCAGAGACTGCTTCACTCTGACCTAGGGTTGGCTGCCCTCCGTCTGCCTAGACCTTCCCAGGACCTTCTACCAGCTTTAGCCAGATAAACCTCGACAACAGATTTTGGCATTTTCTAACCCTCTTCCCATTGCCTTGCTCCTTCCCCACTTACCAATAAATCCCAGAGCCTTAACCAGTGAATCCTGTGGTTATTTCCCTACCATCAAAGGCTAGGAGAACAGGCAACAGGCAGGGATTCTGAGCTGTTAGGGCTGGAACAAGCTCCATTGCTGAGGGCAGGAAGTTCTACATCCACTTCCTGTCAGATTGCCAGATTAGCCAATAGGAGGCTGTTTCCTCAGCAGGGTGGGGCCGGCTGCCTGATATCTTAAAGGAGCCTAGTGACAAGCAGTGAGGTTTCACTGGGCACTCAGTTCTCAGGTTTTGGATCTTTATATTTCCATAAACAAGCTTCAGGCCCAAATGAGGTTGCTCACTCCATCCCAACAACCAACACTATCCTTCTGCTAGCCTGATACCAGCTCTAGGCCCTTGTTAACCTGCTCATCATTATATATATATAT
>NC_058134.1:82974468-82984099 GCF_016433145.1 Gracilinanus agilis
TATATATATATATATATATATATATATATATATACATATATATGTATACATATATATATATGTCGATATATGTAGATGTAGATATGTGTATGTCTGTATTTCTGCCCCAATTAGCCACACAAACAGGCACACATACACATCTAAAAAGGAAGATCATAAATATTTGGTATTTATATTATTCATTGTTACTATATTAAACATTGTTATATTATTACGTTATTTTATGTCTTCTTCATTTAATCTACTATGTTCAAAGAGCAGGAAATACTTTGGGAACAAGAATTATTTAACAAGATACTTCCTATAACAAGTATATATTGCTTCAGGACAACAATTTAAGATCTAATAAGTCATCACCATTCCTGGAAAGTCCCTTCCTCCTTCATTCATTCTCTAGAACAGAGGAGTTAAACAAAGGACAACATTCCCTGCTACATCTTGAAGCAGATTAAAATGTAAGTGGGAAATACTTAAATAAGTAAATATATGTTAAAAAGGAATAATGATAATGTCAATGTGTAGTTTTCTAAGTCAGTTTGCAGCCTATAGAGTTATGTAAATTAAGTGGCCCTTATTTCTATTCAAGTTTGACAGCTAAGTTTGAATGTTCTAGTTTCATCAAATAATTCTATAATTTTGTCCATTATTTCATTGTGAAGGCATAGCATGACAGACTGACAGAACAAACAGAAGTGTTAAGTTTCTCCACTATAGTAAGTACCAAGTTGATCTTGTCATGGGAAGTCAATCAATGCTACCTTTGGCCAGCAGATCCTACATCATTCTTTGATCCAGATTGTCCCTTTTGCTGGATATAGCCTTTGATTTTCCAGATATCTTTTCTCCCTCAGTTGATCTCTATGTTATCCAACATAACCTGATCCAAAAGCAAAGCAAACAAAGAAGTTGATTAATTAGGGCCTCAACATTTACAGAAATTCTACTGAAGACAGATTGCTTTCCTCATTACTTGCTTACATGTATAATGCCTGTCAATCTGTTTCTCTCATTTCTGTCTCTTCATTTCCATTTCTCTCTTCTTTCTCTGGCTCTGTGACTCTAATTTTTCTCTTTATATCTATATCTCATAAACACACAGGCAGAAATGTCTGCTAACTCAAGTAAATGTTCTTTTATATTCATTGAAACAGTCATAAAATAGCTATAAAAATAGTAACTTGAAAATATTAGACTGAAAACTTCATTAAAATTAAATTAATGTATTAAGACAATCCTGAGTGGCATGGGGTCATTGGTGAAATTGTGTAATCATTTGATTTCCTTCTGCTATCTGGTTCAGGAAATGCAATACAGTTCTTTAAATATTCTATGCTCATGCTCTGTCTAGGGGCTTATTATTTATACAATGGATGAACATTCCAGAGGTTTCTCTATTTTTCCCCTTCATGAATAACATGCCACTATGGCAAACTGACTCATCAAGGTTAACCATTCTTCTTGCCTACTACCTTCAGAAATTACATCCTCAAGAGGAATTGCACAACTAAGTCAGATATTGTGGGCAAATTTAATTAACTAAATGTCAGAGACCATAGTTGTTACAGATGACATAAAGGGGAAAAAAAGAGATAGGGCACAACCTTGAGTCACTTGTTACTGCTGCCAAGAGTCTTTAAAGGATTGTTCACTTGGGCGTAACACTTTTGGTTCAAAGTCACAGTAAAGAGATGCATGCATATTTCTACAAATCCTAAATCTTATAAATGCCCTGTATTAAGATAATACAAAGCATATGTGAGTTTAAAAGGAAAAAAAATTCTGCTTTGATTTTCCATAATACATTTGAAATTGTCATTGCCACAGAGCAAAATCTGCCTTCAGAGAGCTGAGCTTTACCACTCTGGCATCTACTTTGAATAACAGAATTGAAGATGCCATATTCTATATTGGACCTCTTAGTAAATTGCCCATGCCTCTACACCCACAAGCATTATCTAAGCCAAGTACATCAACTTGCCTCAAATGATAGGCCTTCAGCCTCATTCCCTTTAGGGATTAAGTCCCAATAGGAAAGCAATGATTTAAAAGGTTTAAGAAAGATTTCTATCTCATCTATTAAGTTCAGCTTGACCTTGAAGCACATCTTTGCTTCTCTTGATGACTGTCAATTTCATGATTTCTGACCACTTAGACCTTAGACCCTGTTGTTCCACTCATTTTCTGAATACTAAACTAATCTGTTCCTAGGCTTCACAGCTAGTTTTGAATCTATTGCTTCTTCTGACTGAATTGTTTGGAATGATCTCTCCGTTTCTGACCCTCAGCCTGACTCTGACACTTCATAACCAGATGATCTGACTTTACAGTGGCTTTTCTGATTAACACCTCTGCTTTCAGTCTAAGCTGAATCACAGGATTATAGAATTGGAAACTGGAAGAGACCTTAGAGATTTCATTTTATAGGTGTGGAAATTAAGAGCCCACTGAGGTTAACTGACTTGCCTAGTATCACAATGGGAGTATGGAGCACAGTTGGAATGAGAATTTAGTTCCTTAGCCTCAAAATCTAATATTCTTTTCTATTTTACAAAACAACTCTACCAAGGATAGTCCCAAGCCGGGCTGAAAAAGGAGGAGGGTTGGGCGTGGGGCTAGCAACCCCACCCCTTAAAAAATCACAGTTGCTATAGAAACTGCAACCTCACCATTCTTAGAAAGACTGAAGGAGGCCTTGGACAAGAAGCTGAGTATAGAACAAGCAGGGTTTCGTCAGCACAGATCGTGCACCGACCATATCGTCACCCTAAGAATCATCATCGAACAGTCCATCGAATGGCAGTTCCCCCTCTACATGACTTTCATGGATTTCGAGAAGGCATTTGACAGCATAGACAGGAACATCACCTGGAGGTTCATGCAGCATTACGGGATTCCCCCGAAGCTCATCAACATCATCCAGTGGTTATAGGAAGACTTTACCTGCCAGGTCATCCATAATGGGAAACTGACGGCTCCCTTCACAGTGAAGACCAGAGTGAAGCAAGGCTGCATGCTTTCGCCCCTTATCTTCTTGATGGTCATAGATTGGACCATGAGAAGAATTACCAAGGACAACAATGAGGGCAAACAATGGACTCATACCAAACAGCTTGAGGACCTTGACTTCGAGGATGACATCTGTCTCCTTTCTCACAAGCAGCAGGGTACGCAAGCCAAACTTGCATGTCTCTCTGAAGAAGTGGAGAAGACAGGTCTGAAGATCAACAAGAAGAAGACCGAGGTGATCACAGTCAACAGCAGACAGGACCTGCCAATCCAACTACAGGGAGAAAACATCAAAGAGACGGACCACTTCACCTATTTGGGTAGCATAGTCAGTAAGGACTGCGGAGCAGATGAGGACATCAGAAACCGAATCAACAAAGCCAGTCAGGCATTTAACACCCTGCAGTCTGTCTGGACCTCCAAAGCACTGTCCCTCCTCACTAAGCTCCGAATCTTCAATACCAACGTAAAGGCCGTCCTCCTATATGGATCAGAAAGCTGGAGAGTGACGAGCACTAACACCAACAAACTCCAGGTCTTTATTAACAGATGTCTACGCTACATCTTGAACATCAGATGGCCTGAAAAGATCTCCAATGCTAGTCTCTGAGAAAGAACAATCCAGTATCCCATCGGTCAGAACATAAAGAAACGTAAGTGGAGATGGATAGGACATATGCTACGAAAACCGGAAGACAACGTAGCCAGACAAGCATTGTGCTGGAACCTTTCAGGGAGGAGGAAAGTCGGAAGACCAAACAGACCTGGCGAAGATCTGCCAAAAATGAAATAAAAACAGTTGGAATGACATGGGCCCAGCTGGGGGAAGTTGCCCAGAACAGAGTCCGCTGGCATGAGATGGTTGAGGCCCTATGCTCCTAAGGAGTCAACAGGAATAATAATATAATAATAATAATAAAATTTTACAAAACAGTATAAAGATGATCTCAATTCTAGTACCTTGAGCCATTCAAGTGGATGATAGAAAGCAGAAAGAAGTAGGATATAAAGGTTATGCCTTGAGGTAGAGTAGATCTGAGCAAGAAGAAAAAAGGCCAGCAAGTAGGTCACTTTTTTAACTAAGTTGTTTTGTTCATTATGTATTGTAAAGGTTAAATGTAGGAGTCTGACAAAGTGAGGAGAACAGTTTAATAAAAACTTTGTTTAATTTATAAAGAAGTACAGATTGAAAGATAGAAAAGAGAAAAAGAGAGATTATTAATCTTATAGTCTATAAATCTATCTAAACTTTGTCTCACTAATAAATAATTCCTAATAACTACCTAAATTTCCTAATACTACCTCTAACTATCTTCTCAGGACAGATTCTTCTGCCTGGCACACCAGGCCTAATCTACTCTATCTGTAAAATATTCTCTAACTAACTAACTCCCTAAAACAATAGACAGCTAACTATCTCCAACCAAATGTCCCTTGCCTGAGAGCCAGACCTCCTGCACTCTAGAGATCCTAGAGGCAAAAGACCCCTTCCCTTAGCAGTTGCTTCCTTTATCTCCTCACTGACCAACTGCCATTGTACAACCTTCCTGCCTGAAAGTAGTTCCTACTATCTCTCCTCAGTGTCCTGGTCTCCTTGGTAACAGAATCTTCAGCTCTGGCTCACTGCTCACTGAACCTGTCAGTTCTCTGATCCACTGAAAAACCCTATTCTCTCCCACTCTTAATCTAGACAGAGGGAGAGATTAAGAAAATCACTTAAACAATGCTAAACTGTCTTCCTGAGTTCTATTTGAGAAGGATCACATTGTTGTCAATATCTTCTATATTATGACATAATGCAGCAAAGGTTTAGTTCCACACTGACAGATTTCGTTAAATCAAGTCTCTCCCCATTTCAATCTACTCTGCTGTCAGCCACAAAAGTGTTTTTCCTAAAGTGCTGGTCAGGCCATGTCATGTACTTTCTCAATAAATTCCATTGTCTCCCTATCATCTCCAGGGTCAAATATAAAATACTCTTTTTTGCCTTCAAAGCCCTTCAAAACCTACCATCTCCCATGACCACCACAACCACTTTTCCAGTCTTCTTATACTTAATTCCCCTCCATGAACTCTTTGATCCAATGACAGTGGCATCCTTGCTATTCCACAAATAAGGCATTCTATCTTTTAAGACTGACCATGTTATCTTCTTGTTGTCCATGCCTGAAATGTTCTCTCTCCTCATCTCTGCCTCCTGGATTACCTGAATTCTCCAAGTCGCATTTGAAATCATATCTTCTATGGAATCTTTTCCCAACCCCCCCTTAATTTTAGTGCCTTTTATCTTATTATTATTTTCTGTTTATCATACATACACACACATAAATAATTCTTATTAGAACATATTTGTTGGTTGTCTCTCCCATTATATTATGAGTTCTTTGAAACAAAGAATGCTATTTTTGTATTCCCAGTCCTTAGAACAGTGCCAGGCACATAGCTGACATTTAATAAATACTTATTGATTAACAGTTATGGCTTTCCACAAAGGGCTTTTCTATCTTTCAAAAAGATCTTGAAACCTATAAATTGAGATCCAATTCTCCTAAGAAGAAGCCCAAGGAAGAGGAAATGTACCATAGGCAGTTTTCCATCACAGTTCTCCCTCTGCTTTAATACCTTGGGTGTCTTGAGGAAATGCTTAGAGAAGTTCCTTTCCCTAAGACTTTGCAACTTATACACAATAAATGAAACCTGTTCTCAGTTAAAACGAAAGTACTAAGAGCTAGAGACCTACTACAGCAAAGATTTACTCTGATATTCATGGAAAAGAAACTGAATGATGTTGTGGAGATACGGAATACTTCCAAAATTGGTGCCAGATAAAACTTTGTATGTTGACACCAAAAGAAATGAAGAAGCATAAGGATTCAAAACCAGCCTTAGAAATAAAGCATGTGTGAACTAAGGCTGTGGACTAGAGAATTCTATGTTCTACTTTGTTCAGATAAGTCAGTTGTTGGCAAGAAGTAAAGGGAGGTTTTCCCATACCTGTCACATCTTTTAACTCTAAAGTGACTGATTTCTGAATAAAGGGAACTACATCAAGCTGAAAGAATTGATGAGTGACATTTTTAGGAGTGAGAAACAGCACTATAGTCATGACCATCCCCTCTGGGTATCGTGCTATATCTCTCCTCACAATGATGGCCAAAATCCTTGAGAAAGCAGTCTATAATTTGTGGATTTCTGTTCTCTTTTCTTATTCACTTCAAAATACTACAATATGGCTTCATGCCTCATAATTCAACTGAAACTATCCCCAAAGTTACCAGTGATCTCTTAATTGTCCAAAATAAAGATCTTTTCTCCATTCCTATTTTCTTAATCTCTTAACAGCTTTTGAAACTAGTAGCTTCTTTCCTTTTCTAAGATTTTGTGACAATGTTCTTTAATGATTCTGATCACTTCTTCACAGTCTTCTCTCCTAGGTTTCTTTAAACAATTATGGTGACTCAAAGTGTTTATACCTCATGGCTCTGTTGTGAGCTCTTTTTCCTTCTCCACAAATATTCTATCACTTGGGGAACTCCCAAACTTCAATGAGTTCAATTACTGCATCTATGGAGATGAGTCCAGATAAATTTATTTATCTCTAAGCTTTCTCCTGACCTCTGGTTTCATAATATTATTTATCTGCTTATTGGGTGTCTAAAACTGAATATCATGTAAACATCTCAATATCACATAAACTCTTCAATATCTTACCGTACATAACTCCCTCTCTTCCAAATTACAATTTGGTTTTTGAGGGTTCTATTCTTTTTCATTAACTTTGGCTCAAAAACATAATTCAAACATTGCATTTATCTCCACTTTCATATCAAAATGGCTGATAAATTTTGTTTCTGTGTTTAGTTTATACCATCTCTCATATGTCATCTTCTTTTCATCCACATAGCTACTACCATGGTGGGAGCTCTCATCATTTCTTGCTGGACCTCATATTTGCTCTCCCTCTTCTTGATTGTCTTAAGGAGATACTTGGCGAAGTTCCTTCCCTTAATAGCCTCCTAATTGGTCTCCCTATCTAAAACCGCTGCCAATTTAGATCCATCCTCAACTCAGTGACAAAGTAATTTTCCTAAAACTTAGGTCTACAATGCCATCTCCCTACGAAGTAAACTCTAGTGGCTCACCATTATCTTCAAGGTACAATCTGAACCTTGTTTACAGTCTTAAAATACATATCCTTACACTTTATGTTTTCCTCTTACACTATGATTCAACAACTTTGACCTGTTTGCTAGTACTCATATTTAATACTCTATCTCCTGATTTCAATTGGCTGTACACCATTTCAATTACATTCAATGTACAATTCCATTTCAATTGGCTCTACACCATGCAGAGAGTAATCTCACCTCCATCTCCTGACTTCCCTGGATTTCTTCAACTCTTCCTTAGCTGAAATCCTTCCTTCTGCAAAGTCTTAGTCCATCCCATTGCTACTGCTTTTCCTCTGCTCTCCTCATTCTGAGATTGACTGCTCTTTACTCCATATAAATCTTGTATTTTGGTATAAAGTATTTTGCATGTTTTCTTTCTCATTAAAATGAGGGAAAGAACTGTGATTTTGCCTCTCTTTAAGTCTTCCACTCTTAGCAGGGTGCACAGAGTAGAGTCAATCCTTAATATATGCTTGTTGATGAGCTAATTAAGATAACTGCTTTGCTAGGTCCTTGGATAGAAGCACCTATTTGGAAGACATAATCAATATCCAAAACTATGAAATGCAAAGAACTGCAAGGAATATGGTGGGGGAGAAAGGGTGAAGATGGAAGTCAAGCTTTTATTAAACATCTACTAAGTACCAGTAATCTACTAAGAAATAAAAAAAAAATATTGTCTCATTTGAGTCTTACAATAACTCTGAGAGATAGGTACTATTATTATCTCCATTTTACAGATGAGGAAACTGAGACAGTTAGAAGTAAGGTGACTTGCCAAAAGTCACAAAGTAAGTTTCTGAGGCTAGATTTGGTCCATTACAAGTCTAGATCTCTCTCTATTGTGCAGCTATGTGGATATGATAGTCAAGTTTAGTTTTATGTATTTCTTTTTAAACCCCAGTATAAAACTTCTCCAATATCTCATTAAGAAAGGGAATATAGGGGGCAGCTGGGTAGCTCAGTGGATTGAGAGTCAGGCTTAGAGACAGGAAGTCCTAAGTTCAAATCTGGCCTCAGTCACTTCCCAGCTGTGTGACCCTGGGCAAGTCACTTGACCCCTATTGCCCACTCTTACCACTCTTCCACCTATGAGCCAATACACAGAAGTTAAGGGTTAAAACAAAACACACACACAAAAAAAAGGAACATAGCATAAGAAAAAGTATTCTGTGTCTGGCCTTAGAGTATTTGAGTTAAATTCTAGGTCCATTACTTACTAGGAGAGTGGCATTGGATAAGACTTCTTAACTTTCTGGGTTTCAAACTCCTCATTTATACATGAAGGGACTGGTCTACATTATTTCTGATCAATGTATCTCAAAGAACAAGTATATTTTATTCTGCTGAAATTGTACAAAGGAGCCACTATACATGAACACATGTACTTTTATACTTTTAGTCTTTCAACATTTTATGAATTATGAGACATCTTAGCTTAATTGGCCATAAGGATTTTGGATACTATTTTATTTTCTTATCAGACTAATTAGAGACATAGCTAGGAAGTCCATCCTTTATGATACCTCCAGGATTCAGTTCTGACTTTTAAAACCAAGATTTTCCTGAGAAATAAAAATAAAATAAAGTTCCAGAAAACTGTTGTTACTGTGGTAAGGAAATTATATAAATTATATATCTGAGTGCTAGAAGACTTAGCAAATAAAAGCACAGAATTGTTCAGACACTGATATAAAGTTGGAGGCTTAGAAATCATGCTTAAAACCTGCCAACCCAACTAAATGATTGCTTGTAGGGATGAAGCTTTTTAATGCTGTTTATCTTCTTTAAATAAATATCCCTTTAAAATATTTTGAGGAAACAAAGACAAGAAGTGAAGGTCTCTTACCACTTGGGGAAAGTTGGGTTTAGTTAGTCCCAAGATGGAGCTGTCAGTTAATGTTATTCTAAAATACTTCTCTTTCTGCTTAAAAATTATCAATCCAATATGAGAGCAATATTACTAATATTTAATAAATGAGCATAAGAAAAAACTTGATGATCAAACCCCAAATAATCTAAACTTATCAAGCACTTTAATTTCTGCCTCTTGAATTTTAGGAGAAATCACTGAATTAGACAAAAATAAAAATGCACACTAGCTGATATGTAAGATTTAGCTTAAACAAAATCAGAACTTATCTTGGGGCCAGCACAGATTCAGCAAAATATTCTGCACAGTTTGCATCTTCATGTTTGTTTACATGCAATGAAAATTGATGCATAGAATTTAGAATTAAAGATTCATGACCTTAACAAATCCAACTGTCAAAGCAACTTGAAGTTATGAGCACCATGCTTTACTTATTACTGAGGTGGGGGGAAAAAGCTATTTTAGAAAGATCTATAATTACAAACTCTGGTCTTGAAAACAAGGTGCTTTTCTGTTATACACTTGGCTAACAATAGCAATATATATGTATATATATATGTATATATATATATATATATAT
>NC_058134.1:82987077-83111869 GCF_016433145.1 Gracilinanus agilis
ATAGAAAGAAAGAAAGATAGATAGATAGATAGATAGATAGATAGATAGATAGATAGATAGAACAAAGTTCCAATAGGCTAATTAAGAGATTTTTATAAGAAAGGGGGAGAAATAAAGTTTTCCCTATTCTCTCTATCTTTCCCTGACAAAAGGACACTAATGTAGATTAACCATCACTGTTTTAAATTATATAGTGATCCCACAACTTTATATCATGTATGAATTCAACGTCTTCAGTTCTTAGAAGTTAGTTCATCTCAACAAATTATCTTCCAATCTATCTTCTCTCTGATCTCCAAATGCTCACAAAATTGATATCTCATTTGCCTCAAATTCAATGTTTTCATTATGGAAAGAAGCACAGACAGACACAATTGCCTCTAATGGAATTCTCTGCAATGTGGAAATTGAATTAAGCCTGTCACATTTCTCCTAAACACCTTCATTCCAACTGCTTGAGTAAAGACACACTAGACCTTCTTAGATGTTTTAGCCATGTTGTCAATGGAGTTAATTTATCAAGTAACACATTTGTTAATCCAGCAATGGATACCTAGATGGTACAATGGATAGAGCACTGGTCCTGGAGTCAGGAAGATTCATCTTTCTGAGTTCAAATACAGCCCCAGACACTAATTGTATTAGTTGTATGACTCCATGCAAGCCACTTAACTCTGCTTCAGTTTCTGCATCTGTAAAGTAAGCTGGGGTAGAAAAGAGCAAACCACTCCAGTCTCTTTACCAATAAAAAGACTAAACAATAGCTCCCATTTCAGAGAGAGGTGGATGATTTTTTGAAGAAATCTGGAGTTTTTGTACTTGAGGATAAGAAGGCTAAGGGGGAAAATGATAGCTGTCTTCAGGCACTTGAAGGGCTATCATTTGAATGTATTTATTTTTGGGGACCCTAACAGAAGTAGGAAGAATGGAAGAATCTTTACATCTTCTAAGATGATTATGACATAGGAAGTTTCTGTCTTATGCATGTTAATTTTGACTCACCATCTTGTTTGCAATAATGAGACTTTATCAGTATCTTAGCATCTTAAAGGCAGGGCATAGATCTTCTTTTTGTAGCATTTCAGCACATGATAAACTTTCTCATTCCAAAAAGAAAAACAAAGATAAAGTAGTTCAACTAGAATTTCTCTTCATGGGTAGAGAGAATATAGCTGTTCACTCTACCTTTAGACACTCAGCTGTCAGATTTGTCCTTTCTATTTGTCTTTTACACTTCTTTCCTTACTTTTTTAACCTTAGTCAATCCTGTAACTATTTTGATGAAATCCCAATACTCTTAATAGATGGAATCCCCATACGTTTCTCAAGTCATTTTTGCCTGGATTTAAGAAGACATTTCCTACCTTGTCAGCAATATAACCTCTACCAGAAGTCTGTACCAGCAAAGAGACAGGAAAAATGAAGGGAATTTGGAAAGGAACAGCAAAAACGATTAAGGTTCCAGAGAGATTGATTTATGAAGGAAGCAGAGAGCAGGCCAAACAAATGTAAAAACCTATCACTTTAGGCTGACATAGCCCAAGAGGCATATAACAAGATGTTATTTCCATGGTGTTGGTTTAATTTTTTTACAGCATTTTAATCATTTGCTGTTGTTTTTGTTGATGTTCTGAATTTCATTGCACCCTGAGGCTGTGTGAAGGACACAGTTAAAAAAATAAAATATTAGAACTTTCCCCATTGAAAAATTCTAATTAAACCTCTGTCCATTGACTTTACATATGAACAAAATATTGGAGGAAAATGGAACCCAACTACTAGTTTATGATCATCTGTCAGTTCTTTCATTTTCCAAGATTAGGAAACAAAAATCATATAACTTCTAAGAGATAATATCTAAAATTTACTGAGATTCTGGAGTTCAGCAAACACTTAAGGGAACACTATTTACCCTGTCAGTAGTATAGTTTTTGGTAGATATTTTATAGCAACAAAACATGAGAAAATGAAAAGTTTGTCATTTTAATTTCATGATAAACTAGAGAAGGGATGTCTTAATAGCTTTTAGGTTGTTATTACTCACATTCTCAACATGAGAATTCATTCAGGACTTTATAGCACTGAAAATATTCACAGTTGCTTTTTTACCAAATGATTTAAATATTTTCTCTGATTAATCAAAAAGTTATAGAATTTTTAATTTAGCAAAGAATTAAGTGGTCGTACAGCCCAACACACAACTGAAAAGAAACCCCTCCAAGGAATATATGACAAATGGTTATTTAGCATTTCATTGTAAAATTAGGGAATACACTTTGCTCTGCATTTTCCTCAATTCTGGAATAAATTCTCCTTCCTTTGAAATGCAGCTTAAGCATTACGTTCTACATGAAGGTCTTTACTCATCCTCAACTAATTATTGAACTCCTTCCCTAATTATTTTTTATTTGGTCTGTATGTATATAGTTATGATCATACACATTGGCTTCCACAATGGATTATAAGCTCCTTAAGAGTATGGATTATTTCCTTCTTTGCATTTATACTGCCAGAGTTTAGTATAATACCTGGTACATACTTGGTGCTTGTTTAAAATGTGTTGATTAATCAATATCTATTACCTCCTTAGCCACTTCATTTCACTTTCAGATAATTCTAAATCTTATTAGGAAACATTTCTTCACAGGGAGACTAAATTTGCCACTTTGCAAACAAAGCTATTATATGATACATGTGCCTATAGGAAAGGGTATATCTTCCCAAACTTCTTTGAATGAAAAGGGCATGTATTTAGTGTAAGAGGCTAAGAATTGCTATGAAGAAGAAAGTAAAATACATATGGAGATGGCAGAAAAAATCATATCCATTTAGAAAGCTACAGATATTGTCAAGACATGACACTGGCCGAGTCAAGGGTCATCTGTTCAGTGTCAGTATTTACCTACATCAAGCAAAGAATGGGATTCTGTGACTATAAAGCTCTGGTCCAAATGACGTGATTAATACTAGATTAAAACACAGAATGAAAAACTGTGTAGTAATACTAAAGCAAATGAGTGAGCCACAATTCCAGAGGAAATTTACCATTGGATGGAAATTAAATATTGCCTTCCTCAGTATCAGTGGTGCCAATGTGAAACTGTTATATTGGTTAAACAGTTATATTTGTGGGAAGCTATATATATATATGCCAGTGGTCTGTAGCAAGCAGGTCTCACTCATCCCCACTGACAAGCTTGGGAGGAAGGGAGGGGTATGATCTTTCTGAGTACTCCTTCACTTTCCCCCCTCCCACTAGGCAGTTAGGAAATCAGTTAAGTGGAGGTTGATCTGTTATCTTCTGGGCTCAGTCAGGAAATTAGGAAGAACAAAACTCCTAAAGATGTTAACTTTCTCTAAACTATTTTCCCACAGGTTTGAGTAAGGAGAAAATAGTAAAAGCTTGATGTCTTGAAGCTTTCAGGCATAGAAGAAAGGACTTGCTTTTGGGGCTACACAGCAGGAGGAAGTCAGCTTGAGGAGTTGTGAGTATTTCATTGAATATAGCCAGACACACTCCCAAATGATGAAAGATTTAATGTTATGTGGGGAAGAGAAGGAAGGGAGATTTAACAAGGATAGATAAGGTCTGGGAAGCCCTAAACTGTTTTGTCCAAGCAGCCCCTCCCCCCAGAGGGGAAAAGTATCTTGGTTAGCTAATTAGCTCTCTAACTTTTATATATATTCTTCACCTATGATCTAAACAACTAATTAGAGGCAACTGTGATGTTGATTGAAGATCTAGTCAAGCTAAACCAGATTGGCAGCAGAGAACTAAAAGGGCTTTGTACAGATTTAATCCTAAAGCCCTCCAGAGCCACCAAGATCTGGGATCAGGAAACAAAGTGACCTGCTCACTTCCACCCAAGGAATCAACTGCCCTTAACTGCCTTAAACTGCCCCCTAACCCAGAGTTCTCAGGGTGCTCCCCTGGAATTCTCAGCTGAGGCTTGACCCCCTCTCTTGCGACTGGAATTCCATTCTGCCATTTCAATGTCACAGAAAATTTTCATTTGTAATGCCCTAATTGACATCAGGAATTTATTTATTTTGTGGAGCTAACTAGGAAATGGAAGAAGGAAATAGGTGTATAACTTTGCTTTCTGAGGTATAGAGACACACCCTTATTTTTCTTTTTTTTTTAAACAATGAATATGTATACATTGATAGTCTTGATTTCATGAAAAGGAACTCAAATCTAAAATGGAAATTTTTGAAAAGATGTTTCCAGATAAACTATCCAATTGGGATTGACATTAGTCATCCAAATATTATTAATGAAGAGTTCCAGAAAACTGAAACTGATGAACTTTTAACAGTAGAGAGGTCTTATAAAAGTAATGTGATACTGAGGCTGAAAATGAAAAGTAGGCATAGAAGGAATTTAGTAGATTCTAAGTAGGGAAATGAGTCTAAATGTTAAAAAGCATAACATCTGAGTAGAAATAATAATGCTGTAAAATCACATCTTCAAAATTAGGAAAGAATTCAGATATCATCTACTCAGATATATACATTTGCACATATACAGACAGAGGAGGGGAGAGGGAGAGGGAGATGCGAAGATGCATGGAGAGAAAGAAAGAGAAAGAGAGAATGTTTTTTACAAACTCAAAAGAGTAATATTTCAGTTTGTTAAGAAAAACCTATCCTGAGGGAGAAAACAATATTTCCCACTTGTCTTTTAGATATCTCTCATTGGTATAAAGTGTCACCCCTTTCCATTTACATGAAACCTAAAACAGTCTCTCCATTTTTCATTCCTTCTTCCTATTTCTACTCTCTCTTTCATACAACAGCTCTCCAAATGTATGATGACACCTCACCCCAACAAATACTCAAATTTTATTTTCTCAAGTTAAATTTCCCAATTTTTGGCATAATCTTGACACACTTAACCATATTAATTTTTTCTCTTTTGCATACCCCAAAATCTTAGGAATGTCCTTCTTAAAATTGTGGAACAAGAACTAAACATAATACTCTAAATATGTTCTGACTAGGAAAATTTTGAGCTGACTATTTTGCTCTAATTACTGTACAAATATGTTTTCAAAGTATTCTGTGATGACATTACATATGTTTGCTATCATACATGTTACTTCACTTTGTCCTTAGAATCTATTAAAAACATTAGATTTTTTGTAGAAGAAATGTTATTTCAAACTACTATTTTTTTAATGAATTCTACTTTTTTATCTTGTGTCAGACTTTTCACTTAATTGTTTTATATGATATGACCAAGAACCAACCTTTTTAACATTCCTTTAGAGACCACATTCATATTAATGGAGTATTAGTGGCAAACTTTTGGGTCCTCCCTTCACTTAATTCTTAACCTGTCTAACAGTATTTTATTTAACATATGGTGGCTAATTTTGAATTAATTAATTGTGAACAATATTCTTTACTGTGCATCACATACCAAACTAAGTTTTAGGAATACAAAATGCAAAAAGAGAGTCAGTCCCTTATACCTGAAGAAGTTGTGTTCTAAAGGCCAGAAAAACTAGTTTTGGCATAGCAAGTTAGAGGGTTAGTTGGTATATTTGTGTTTGTATGTATGTATGTATGCATGTATTTATAGCTCTCTGTGTGCATATATACATGTAATTTATACATCCTTTTTAGAAGCAGAAGTTTTATTAATTTGGTTACTATGTCTAGGTCAAGAGGTTGAAATAAGACATGGAATGAGATGAAGAACATAGTACATCCTCTGTCACTAAAAAGTTGACTATGCCCCAGTCTGATGTTTCTAAAGATGAGTGAATTAATTTTCCCAGGGATTAGGGACATGAATTCTGAAGATAATGGGACACTTCTAAAAATGTCAGTAATATCTATAAGTTCACATTTTCAAAACATTTTTTGATCATTGTTTCATCATTTTAACAAATAGATAAATATTTATTTTCTTTCCATCCCATCTTCCAGAAAAGGAAGGAAGGGAGGAAGGAAGGAACAAAGGAAGGAAGGAAGAAAAGAAGAAAGTGAAAGAGGGAGGGAAGAACATAGGAAGACAGAGAGGGAGCAAGGGAGAGATAGGGAGGAAAAGAGGAAAGGAAGGAGGGAGAGAGGAACATTTCCAACAATATACAATCAAAAAAAATAATTCCCTCTTTGAGCATATTTAAAAGTAAGTCCTGTTCTGCATTTTGAATCTATCACTTTTCTCTGAAAAAAGGAATAGTAGTAGGTTTGAGCACTACTTTTCCAAATAATTTTTATTATAATAAGAATTCTTTATTTTTTCATGTTGGTATTATTTTATGAATTATTCCCCTGATTCTATTCACTTTTCATTGAACCAATTCAAAAATTTTTTTCTCAGGTTCCTTTGAAATTATCCTTTTAATTAAATAAAATTCCATTAAATTCATATGCCATAATTTATTTAGCCATTCAACAACTAATGATCACGCTATTAATTTCTTCTTTGTTAAAATGTATTATATGAAGTACTTATATTTAGTAGAAATATTCAGGCAAAAAAAGAGCTCATTTGACCTAAATGTGTACTTTTCCCCTTTTTAAAATATCTTTATCAAGGCTTTTTCAGCATCTTTTGAGATAATCATATGATATTTTTGGCTTGCTTGTTGATATGGTCAATTATGTGAATGGTTTTCCTAATATTGAACCATCCTTGCATTCCTGGTAGAAATCCCACCTGATCATAATGAATAACTCTTGTGATCACTTGCTGGGGTCTTTTTGCTAGTATTCTGTTTAAGATTTTTGCATCTATGTTTATTAAGGAGATTGGTCTATAGTTTTCTTTCTCTGTTTTTGATCTACCTGGCTTTGGGATCAGTACCATATTTGTTCATAAAAGGAGTTTGGTAGAACTTCTTCTTTGCTTATTATGTCAAATAGTTTGTACAGTATTGGGATTAGTTGTTTTTTTGAAGATTTGAAAGAATTCACTTGTGAATACATCTGGTCCTAGGGAATTCTTCTATTTTGTTGAATGCCCATACTTTCCTCTGGAAGTATTTAATCAATTTTGATAGGTAGGTGATCCTTGGTTGTAAACCTAGTTCTCTTGTCTTTATGAATATCATATTCCAAGCCTTGCGGTCTGTTAGTGTGGTGGCTGCCAGATCTTGTGTGATCCTGATTGGTGCTCCTTGATATCCAAATTGTCTCTTTCTGGCTTCTTGTAAAATTGTTTTTTTTATCTTAGAAGCTCTTGAATTTGGCAATTATATTCATTGGGGTTGTCTTTTGAGGGCTTAGTGTAGAGGGTGATCTATGGATCCTTTCAATGTCTATTTTTCCCTCTTGTTGAAGAATATCAGGACTGTTTTCTTGAATAATTTCTTGTACTCTGGTGTCCAAATTTTTATTAATTTCTGCTTTTTCAGGAAGACCAATAATTCTCAAATTGTCTCTTCTAGACTGGTTTTCTTGATCTGTCAATTTCTTGGTGAGATAGTTCATGTTTCCTTCTATTTTGTCAGTCTTTTGACTTTGCTTTATTAGTTCTTGCTGTCTTGTGATGTCATTGGATTCTTGTTGCCCAATTCTTGTCTTTAGAGACTGGTTTTCTGCTATAAGCTTTTGATTTCTCTTTTTGGTTTGGTCTATCCTATCTTAAATCTGTTTAATTTTAGTCCTCAATTTGTTTATCAATTCTTTTGATTTGGGGGCATCTTTCTCCAATTGGGAGTTTCTGTCTTTTAAACTGTTAATTTCTTTTTGTGCTATTTCCCACTTTTCTTGCCAAATCTCTTCCATCCTTCTCATGATCTCAGATTTGAACTCTTCAAGAGCTTGTGACCAATTTTCATTTTTTTGGGAAGGTTTGGATGTGATTACTTGTTTGTCCTCTTCTGTCTGCTCTGTTGTATGGATTTTTCTTTGTAAAAATTATCAAGTGTTAAAGCTTTCTTCTTGTTGTTTCTCTTTGGTAGTTCTTGGGCATTGCTTGCCATTATTATTATGCTATTTTTCTTTCTCAGTCAGAAATCTGGGTGAGGCTGGCAGGCTCTCTGTCTATTGAGCTATGGAGCAGTTTTTGCCCAAGTCACAGTGCAGTGTTGCCCCTCTAAGCTTTATCCTTGTGCCCAAGGTCTGCACTCTTTAGGTTCCTGGCTTCTCAAGTCTAGCTGTTTTCAGGGTCAAGCCTCCTGGTGGTCCCCTTGCTTGCTCCTCTACTTGAGGCTCTTTTAAGGATCTCAGAACACTGCTTCCACAATCATGTACCCCTCCGTGCAAGGTCCCCACTCATGGTCTGTGCCCAAAGTTCATAACCAGGGTCTGCACTCAAGGTCTCGGTTCAAAGTCTGAGTTCTCTAACCTTTTTGGGGTCTTAAGTCTTACTGCTCTCAGGATCCAGCCCTTGGTGGTTCCAGGTAACTTCCAAGAACTTAGTGAATGCTTCAAGCTTGCTCTAACTCTTGTGAGCTGGCTATGGGACTGTAGGTGATGTATGTGGGGGGATAGGAGGTTTGATCAGCTTGCATTTTAGTGAGAGCTATTTCACCCTCTTATAGTGTGGAAATGCCCTTTAATGCTACACCCTATTATGGGGTCCCTTTGTTCATCTGGATTTGTTTTTTGTGTCCTTCTGAGGTGTCATGTGTCTGTGGGTTAGGAGAGATAAGAGCACTGCTTCTACTCTGCAGCCATTTTCTAAAATATTTTTAGAAAATCAGTGTAGGAACTATGCTGTTGGGTCACTGGTTAGATCTCTTCATGATTTCCCTAATATTTTATTAATGTTTCTATTTGACCTAAGATACTCTAGAACAATATGAAGAAAAACATAACTACTTATTTATTGCCTATTAGATTGTTAATAATATAGTTTCGACCTATTTCCCTACCTGTAGACCTATATGGAATGATTATTTATTAGCACCTACTAAAGAGGAAAATTTAAATAGTTTTATTGTATAAAGATATCCTGATCAAAATTTTAATAGAAACAGCTATAATATGTTATAGTGAAGGTAGAGAATGGACAGGATCATGAAAAGGGATAGTTTTAATATGCTAAAATGATGTATATGATAAGCTTCTGTATCATTTGACAATGTGTCAAGGCAGTCAAAAAAGCTAAGGCTAACCTAAAGAGCCATAAGTGATACATAACAACAACTAAATGACCCACTCTTTAGGTATTTTATAGGAAGAATTTTACTTAGGTGGACTAGATGATACTAACTCCAAATTCTTTGATTCTTCTATTCAAGTTAATAAAAATGATACTTTTATTCTACTGTGTTGGAGTAAAACGCATACAGGTATTATGATTTTTAATGGCTTCGTCCATTTAACCCTGCTTTTCAAAAATCTTCATCTTCCCACAAAACTAAGCATCACTTCTTCCATAAAGTCTTCATTTGATTTCTCATTCTTGTTCCCAAATCTCAATTTCTCCTTCTCATGCATATTATGCCTACTGAATGAAATTCATGTTGCACCCATTCATCATTGTTATATTATGGTTACTCAATCATTTAGAAATGTCTGACTATTCATGGTTCTATACACCGTACTATGCGAGACCCATCTCTCCTCCACTATCTCTCAAAGTTTATACAAATTCATATTCATTATTTCCACAACACTATCAATTCATCTCATCCTTTGCCCTCCCCTCTCTTTCTGCCTACAGTCTTCCAATATCAGAGATTTTTCAATGAGTCCATCCTTCCTATTTCATGGCCAAAGTATTTATAGCTTCAGATTCTGGGTTTCATTTTCAATGAAAAGTGAATCCATTTCCTTAAGTATTTATTGTCCTCCTTGCACCCTTCTAGTGGTGTATAAGTTCCTTGATGGCAAATAATCCCTCATTTTTGTCTTAATATCTTCCCTACCAAGTACAATTTTGTCCTTAAAATTTACTGATTGTTCTGAATATGTGAAAGCACTGTGATAAACCTTAGAATAAATATAACATTGAGATAAGATGATATCTATTATTTTAGAGCTTGTAGGTTGACAGAGGAAAAAATAAAACAGAAATAATATAACATATATCCTTAGTGTATTAGAGAGCTGGAGAACAAAGCAAATCAAGGTATAAGCTTGTTGCCAAATGTCTCAGAGATTGAGTAATTAAAGTTCACTATGAATATAATGCCGTCCCTATCCATATTAATTTTTACTTATCCTTTAAAACTAAATTCAAAGGTCTCCTTCATTGTCTTCCTAATTTTCCCAGTCCATAAAAATATCCCCTACTATCACCCCATGCAGCCCTAATGCTCATATCTCAGAAGGTTCTTATCAAGCTTGAATAAGTCCAGAGAAAGGCAAGACATCTAGTGAAGGACTCAAAACCATTTTATCTGAGGACCAGTTTCAGAAACTTTGAATCCTGAGGCAGAAGAAATTTAGACAGTATGTGATAACAGTTTTAGGAAAATACATGTTGGTGCAATTTTTAATAATCATTTTCTGACATTTTGTGATCCATGTTCTATCTCTCTCCCACTACCACTCTCCTCTCTCCAAGATGGCTGTTAATATAAGTTGTACATTTGCCATCTTACAATACATATTCATCATGTTGTGAAAGAAGACACATATTCCTTGCATATAGAAAAATTCATGGAAGAAATAATGTGAAGAATGGTGTACTTCAATATGCATTCAGACTTTTACAATTCCTTCTTTGATAGTGGATAGTCTTTTTTCCATTATAAGTCCCTTGGGGCTGTCCTGGATCTTTGCAATGCTGCTTATAGTTAAGTCATCAGTTAATCATCATACATTATTTTTGTTGCTTTGTAGAACAGTTCTCCTAGTTCTGCTCACTTCATTTTGCATTACTTCAAGTAAGTCATTCAAGGTTTTTTGGGTTCATTTTGTTGATCATTTATTATGGAAAAATAAAATTTCATTATAATCATATATCACAAATTGTTCAGCCATTCCCCATTTGAGGGACATCCCTTTCCAGTTTTTTGCCACCACAAAAAGAACTGCTGGAAATATTTTTCTATGACTAGGTCCTTTTCTCTTTGGATGGTAGTTTTAAAATACTTGAAAGGCTACCTTCAAAGATGATTTAAACTTATTCTGCTTGATCCCAAAGGGAAGACTGAGGATCAGTGGGTAGAAGACACAAGACAGATTATGCATCAATATGAGGAGGATGACACTCAGATCAGTTAAAATACATAAATGAAGTAATGCACTGGAGGTCTTCATATTGAAACTGTATGAGCATTTACAAATAAGATGAGATATGTTCTTCCTCAGGTGTTATATGACTTCTGAGGCCCCTTTCAAACTTGGGGATTTTAAAAAATTCTGCCTCTTATTGGATGGTTTTTGGCTACTATCTTCTCTTTGTTCAGTGGATATTTCCATTAGCATTAGCACAATTTTGGTGTTGGTACTCATTATACCTGTATCACAGGGTCAGCGTGGGGGGAAGAACATTTTGAAGCTAATTTAAAAAATGCTTTCATTTCTTAAAAAAGTTATTATTTACACTCCCTACTCCAATAATGGTCCCAATTTGTCAGGAGGATGTAAGACAGCTTAGAAAAGACACTTAAGCATGTCAACAAAAGCTCTCAGAGTACATTTATAGCCATTTAAAAACTGTTCAAGATATTAACTAGTGAAACAAAAGCAGCAGTGGGATTAAAGAATTAATTAAACTTCATAAACAGAGCCACAAGTAAATGTAGAACTGCCATAAGCATGAAAAATAATGTCTCCAGAAATTTACTTGTTACTAAGAAAAAGGGAATTAATTCCTTTGGGTAAGAAGGATAAACTCAGAATTCAGGGGGAATTTTGAAGAACCTGCAATATAATTACAATAGTAAAAGGAGTTAGATTCCAAAATTATAAACATATGAAGACTTTCCCCATCAAACTGTGTTGAATAGGAAACAGTTAAAACAAATGCTAAATCATCCCTAATTAGCATATTACTTTGGTTCACATATTATCAGAATGGTTGAATCAGATAAAACCCTAAGAAGGACATTCATTGACCCCAAGAAAACCTAGAAATACTTATATGATGTGATTCAGTGTGAAGTGAGTAGAACCAGGAAAACTGATATACCCAGTAACAGCAGCAAAAGCACAATGATCAGCTGTGAATGATTTAACTATTATCAGCAATGCAAGGATTCAGGACAACTCCATGGTACTCATGAAGGAAAAAGACTATACACTGCTATAAAAGGAACTGATAGAATCTGAATGCAGACTGAAACATGTCATTTTAAAATTTTATTTCTTCCATGAATGTTTTGCTACTATAAAAATATGTCTTCTTTCACATGATGAACATGAAAATATGTATTGTATGATAACACAGGTACAACCCATATCATATTACCTGTCATCTGGGGGGAAGGACAGAATGGAAAGAAAAAAACATGTATATGTGGATCACAAATGATTATTGAAGAACCGTATTTACATGTAATCTGGACAAAATTTAAAAAAAAAAAGACATTTGGAAGAGGAAGGCATGACATCAAAGAATGATCAACTAAAGTGCTTGAAACTACTTATTTACTTTGGTTTGACATCTGACTCTATTGGCTATCAGCTGTGTGATATTGATGAAAACCACTTCATTTCTTTAGGTCCCATTTTCCTCATTTGTAAAGGCCTATAAGTTTCCTTGAAGATCTAAAGCTATTGTATATTTATATAATGTCTGTCTTGTCCTTCTGGCTCAAAATTTCTCTTATTAAATATGCAGGACAATAGACACCCACGAAGAGATGAAACAGTTGAAATAATTGAAGTTAAAGAAAGTATACATCACCTCATCGTCAGAAGAAAGTTAATAGCAGTGTTGGATTACCCAATAGGTGAATAGATTTTCACATGTAATTTGTGCACAGTACCCAGGGATAACCTGGATAGAAGTATTTATCATCTTGGGCTGATTTTTATTATTTTTGTTATTTTTTATAGCTACAGTCTCATAGAATGGCTGCCTAGGAACCAGAGTAAAATCTGCTCTTCTTCTCAGATCCACTTATTACAAAGAGCAAGGGAAGAATACAAATATTTTTTTTAAATCAACTGTCTCCACTCACTCAACTACAACCGTAGTTGAACCTTCAATCTCTTATCAACTATAATATTGCAATAACCTAACAAAAGTTTTCTTTTCCACAACTTTTTTACAATTTAAGTCTATCCTCCACGATGTTATTAAAAGAATTTCCTAATGCCCGTATCTAACCATGATACTGTAAGAATTAAAATCCTGAGACTAGTCTTCAATTAATAATTTTATTAATCAAAGGTATTAGGGAAAAAGGAAAAATGGAAAAATAAGAGAAATATAAAGGTTATTTTTTATTGTTCAATTTAGTTTGCTAATCTGTAGCCACCATAAGGGCCTCTAGCCACACTTACAAGGGTATCTAGTTAGCAACAAATGGGAAGAGATGATAGTAAATATTCTCTTGCCTCAGTTTATCAAGCCTATTCTCTGCTTACTAACTCCCATACATGAAGTCTCAGGAACCAACCATGGCTTTCTGTTTTGCCCGTGCAACCCAGGGGGCAGTCCAGGGAGTATTTCTGGGAAGACCAACCTGCCACCCCCCTCCATCCCCTGGACTCATGATCTCTTGACTCTACTATCACATTTTTATGACTGCTGTTCTACCCAGTGATTCAATTCGTCCTATGATTTCCTGGCACACAATTCTCATTTCTGTGGCCTAGTTCAAACTCAGAGTCACATAGCCAGTGATGGGATGAAGGGATGCAGGCAGGGCAACATCCCAGGCATGACCTCAGGAGACAGGTATAAATTCCCTTCACAGAGAACTTCCTTATTCAAATGATCCTAACGATTGACTATTGCCACTAGAATAATAATTAAAATCCTTAGGTTAACTTTGGAAACACTACATACTTGGCCCCAACATTTTTTTTCTAATATAATGTACATCTTTTTTTTCCCTATTGCGCTGACATCCAGTGGAACTGGTCTCCTCTGTATCTTTCCCACAACATTCCAGTCTCCATGCCCATGTGTGTAAAATACACTCTTGCCTTATCCCTGCTTCTTAGAACTTTCTCTTTAAGTTTTGGTTTGAAAAACATCTTTTGTTTGAAACCTTTTAAGATTCATTCCAATAGCTAGTTCCTTTTCTGCCAAACTGCCTTGTCCATATTTGTATTTATTCTCTTTACATTTAGACTGTGTTTAGTCATATATATACTTGGTGTCTCTCCTATTAGAATGTATGTTCTTTTGAGGTAGGATAGCTCAGTTATTTGTACCACTAATGACTAGCACAGTCCCTGACAAATATTAGGTACTAAATACCTACTGAATCATTAATCCATAGAATAATGTGAGGAGTGATGCAAAGAACCTATTCATGACTTATAAACATTAGAAAAAAAGAGAGAGCAAGTGTTTGGAAAGGCAGGAATATGTACTCTCTTCACCTCCTATGAAGACAACATTCTAGGAAGTCAGTGAAAAGCCCTTTTCTCAGGGATCTTGGAGAAAGAATATACAGGGGAAGAGCTGAGAGAAAAATCTAGAGTTTTAGTTGAAGTCTAAAGGTTTCAAAGAACTTCCATCCACTAATAGAGAAAAATAATTAGGAGCTGCAAGTTAATTACATAGGGCATAGAAAAGTCAGAAGAAAAATTTGTAGGTATGTCCAAAAAGGAAAAGATCTTATACAAGTTATCTTTACAGTTTAGGATGGAGTATGTACAAGTATTTGATAATTCTACAGAATGATACAACATGAAATCCTGGTCACCAGCAATAGGTATTGCATTGTCTAGGGAAGTTCATCTCAACTGTTCATTCTCTATTATGAATTCAAGCTGGGACCATATTTTATAGTAAGAATTGTATCTGGCATGCACAAAATGCTCTAAGATTTATAGGCAGCTTTACATAAAATATTACATTTGAGTCTCACAACAACCCCATGAAGGAGGTACCACTAATATTATTATTCTCTTAAAAGAAACCAAGGCTCAGACACCTTAATGGACTCACCAATGGTAACAGAAATATTCTTTATTTAGAATATGTAAATTAGATTCCATAAATATTATCTTCATTACAGCATGCCAACTTTAGGAGTCTTTTGAACAATAATAGGAATGGGAACCGAACTTGTAATTTCATCCATATAGGGAACTCTTTTTTTTAAAACCCTTACCTTCTGTCTTGGAACCAATACTTCATATTGGTTCCAAGACAGAAGAGCGGTAAGGGCTAGGCAATGGGGGTTAAGTGACTTGCCCAGGGTCACACAGCTAGGAAGTGTCTGAGGTCACATTTGAACCCAGGACTTCCCATCTCTGGGCCTGAATTTCTGAGCCACCCACCTGCCCAAGTATAGGGAACTCTTGGGTGAGGAAATTCTTTTTTCCTATGTAGACTGGCACCTTTGATGGAATTTATAGTTTGTCATATATACCTATCATATTATAAGGGCAGGGACTTCATCTTAAATAACTTCTTCCTATATACATTATCCCCTAGGAAGGATTTGGGGAATTTAATAGAAACTTCATGAGAAATTTTGGTTAGGAACTTGGTTAACATTTTATTTTTTTAATTTACAAATAATAGAATGTATGGCCTCTAAACTTGAGATGTCGTCTGCATAAAAGATATTTATAATGATCCTGTTCAATACATTTATTATCTGTAATAATCATAATAATAGCTAGCATTTCTATAGAGACTTAACCTTCACAACTATCCTAGGAGGTAGATACTATGATTATTCTCATCTTAGACATGAAATTGAGGCAAGCTAAAGTTAAGGGATTTGAACAGGTCACACAGCTAGTAAATGTCAGGCTGAACTTAGACACAGAACATTTGAACACCAATCCCAGAGCTCAAACCACTGTGCCATTGAATTATCCACTATATATACAAATATTCTTATAAGTTCTAGAAATATAAAGTTGACTAAGACAGATTCTGGGTTAAAGGAACACATAGTCTTATAGGTAGCATAAAGAACTAAAAATTATAATAATAATTTAAACAATAATAGGTCCCATAAGAAATGGTCTAGTCAATAAAAATGGGAAAGATTTCATTTAGTAGAATAAGGCAGAGGTAGCTGTTTGGGTATAGGGATGGTGGGGGTGAGGATGGGTGATGAGGAGTGGAGAATAGTGTCAGACATGGCTCCATAGCAGAGCAGAGGTAAGGAGAATCTTACTAATATATAGTACCATATTCCTAAGAATCATGATTCTAAAATAGCAGGTGTTTGAAAAATGAACAGAGAGAATTCTAGTTGTTTATCATATTTGCTTAAGAAGAGATAATAAGACTCGGTATTGCTATGACTATATATTATACTTTATTAAATGCTGCCAAAAGTCAGGTAAAAACTTGAACTTCTAAAAGTGACCCTGATCCTTGATTTCACTACACAAATCTGTCTTCCTTTTTGGAGAGATTGTTTAATAGTATTACTACTATTATCTGTGTTTTATACACAAGTTAACTGGAACACAATGGGGTTCATTTTCTCCTCATCTTTACCCTGGAGAGGTGATTCAAGCAAGGCAGTTTCTGCAGACTATGGAAAGTTTTAATTTAGATCAGCTCTTTGTGGGAGTGGGGACAAAATAAGAATGAGATTTTAGAGGAAGGAACTTTCCAGTAGTTCAGATACTTGAAAATAGATAAGTATTCTTACTTCCATTTGACTAAAGGTGATCATCTATGGCAAGCATGCTACAAATTGATGACAAGTCCAATTTTGAGTGGTCTACATACCATGAAATCAATTAGTGGTGAGAATTTAGGCAGAAAAGCATAATTAAGGTCAGATCTATGCAAAATTTCAGCCAGATTCTTTAGGGAAATAACTATGGGTTCAGAAAGCAGATAGGACACACATAGATTCAATGTCCTAGGATAGGGGAATATACTATTCTGATTGGTAGAAGAGTTTCCCCCATTTTTCTCAGTCATCTCATCTTGGGTTCAAATATTTTACAATAAATCGTTCTTCCCACTCATTAGTGCTACCCTTTATCTCTGAGACCATATATTCTTAAAAATACTAAATATTTATATAAAACCCATTTATGTTTTCTCCTTACCCCTTTCCATCTCTCTTGACTCATGTAGATGTTACAAAGTTCATGAAACATTTTCTAAGTCTTGTCCTCTGTGGGTGCAGTACAACATAGGATAATTCCCAATAATCTGTGGGAGAAAGGTGTTACTACTCTAAAAGGTGTTACTACTCTAAAAAATAGCTAGTATTTATTTAGGGAACTAAGTTTGCAAAAATGTTAACATATGATACTTTATCTGGTAAGAATATTTAATACTATTTTCACAAAGTATACACTGTTAACAAAGAGAACCACCACATCTTTGCCTCTTTCCAACATATCTACAGGACTTTATCTGCCCAGAAGCAGCAGTTAGTCTTGAAAAGGAATATTTATGACCTACAGTGCAACACCTTCATGTTGGAGTGGCTGAGTAAAGTCTATAGGTTATATCTTACATTCCTATGATTATAGCCACTCTAGAGCTTTGCTGTGTGTCAGTCATGGAATTACAGATTATAGTTATGAGAAATCTTAGATGAAATCATCTCTAACCTTCACATTTTATAAAAAAGAGAAAACTGAGGCTAAATAATAGTAAAGTGTCTTGCTTATTGTCATATAACTAATCAGTAACAAAATTGAGATTCTAAATCTGATCCTTTTACTCCAGTCTGATGTTCTACTGTCTCCTAATCCATCAACCAAAATGTGAAAGTTTGCACATCTAGGTGCAAATCATTTAATTACTGGTTGTTTCAGTTTCTTCTTATGAAAAATGAGGATAATAATATCTACCTTCCTGAGTTTTTATGAAGATCAAATGAGATAGTAACAGTGCTTAGCACATAATAAGAACTATATTAATGCTATCTTCAACAGCAGCAGCATCACTCTAAGGAAAAAGGTTTCTGGAAATTAGGAGAGAAATAAAAAAAGAACACTCAAATTGATCCTTCCCCTCAAAATATTCTGATCTAGAGGAAGAGACAGTTATTGAAATGGGATAAAACAAGGAACAATATGAAGAAGTAAAAAGTAAAGGTCAAAGGATTCACTTCTAGATAGGGATTACTTAGGGGAAAGGTGGTTTGGGAGATGGACCTTAAATTGAATTGAAATTTCTTTCTGGTTTATTTTGGTTTGATTTATCTAATTCTGAGAGGAGGTTAATGTGTTCTAGTAATGTAGTTTTGTCTGTTTTCGCTTATAACTCATACAATCTCTCTTTTTGGGATTTGGATGGTATACCATTTAGTATTGAATTGAAATTGAATTTGAAAAGGCAGCCATGTGACAACCAGGTGACTAAGTGGATAGGGCTCCAGGCCTGGAGATGGGAAGTCCTTTGTTTAAATTTCCCTTCAGAAGATTCCTTGCTGTATAACTCTGTGCAAGTCACTTAACCACAATTGTCTATCCCTTACTGCTCTTCTGCCTTAGAACCTATACTCAGAATCAATTTTAAGAGAAAAAGTAAAGGTTTTAGAAAATGAAAAGAAAAAGCATATTTCAGTGGAAGTCTGAATTATAAGAAAGGGAGATCCCAAACACTTATTTGCAATGGGAGTCAATTATTGGAAATTCTCCATGAATTCTTCTATTCACAATCAAATAATTAAAAATAAAATTAGCATCTTAGTTCTGTTTAGTTTTTTTTATTTCCTCTGAGAGCAGTGAAGTGTTGTAATTAATAGAGCATTGGGCTTGCAATCAAGAATTCTCATCTTCACTAGTTAAAATCTGACATCAGATCATTATTTAGTTATGTGACTCTTGTCAAGTCACTTAATCCTATTTGCCTCAATTTCTTTTCTGTAAAATGAGCTGAAGGAACTAGAAAACCACTCTAGTATCAGTGCCAAGAAAACCCCAAAATGGGGTCACAGTCAGACATGACTGAAATGACTCAGCGACAACATTTTCTTCCACTTATTCACTTTACAACATTTCTTATTTACCAAAGTTATAAGGTCTTGGGACAGTTGACTTAACCCTCCCCCAACCAGATAGAATGCTCAGATTGGTTGTTTTTATGGTCTATACTAGACAGTATTTAAGTGTTTTGAAATTCTTAAATACTGCCAAAAGCCACCACTTTCCCTATCTGAGGCTATTTGCTATACAAAAAAAGTAGGTGAATATCTTTTGGTTTTAATATGGAACCCACAAGCATTATAAAAATAACTGACTTCTTAGAGATTGTACATCAGTTTGAATTAGCCAGGCAAAAAAACTATGATTATTAGCCACATGGGAAATGTGTTACTCATTTCCCTTTAATTGTATAATAAACACAAGATGTTTTGGGATTACACTTTTTTTCTTTCAGTCCTGAGAGATCAACTCCAACTAAAATGACTCAGGCATGATAGCTACTTGTGGGAGCTATATTCCATAAATTAGGATCCAGACTGGGATACTGGGATTTAGGGCTTTCCCTCTAAATGAAAGATTCTGTGGTGTGTTATGGTAAAAAAGAAACCAGATTAGGGAGAAGAAGATTCTCTGCCTCATACAACTGTATGACTGTCAAGGAATCTAATCTCTCTGGGCATCCATTTATTCATCTATCACATAAAGACATTTGACTACAGTACCTCTAAGGTCCTTTGTAACAATAAAATTTTGTAATTTAACATCTGATCATTTTGACCTCTACTAGATGGATGTCAAGCTTTATTTCAGATTAAATTAAAGTGGCATCTTCCTCTGTCTTTGCCATGGCTACATGTGCTGGGCTCAATTATGTGGACAGTTAAACTGATAGGCTTCCCTCCTGAGACTCTTGTCAGCATTTGTCCCTTCATTTGGCTGCTTGTATTCTTTGTGAATGGAAATTCCATTGGCACAGGTGGACGGCAATAAATGTTCCTATCTATATCTACAGCTTTAGGGGATTCTAGTCTTTTCTTAATTATCAGTGTCCTGTCCTTCACACTTTAACTCTGGACACTTCTGCTTACTCTCAGTTAAAGGATTTGTCTCCAAACTGGGAGACTGGAAGGAAATTGTTTTACTGTTATTGAATCTCTTGTTTACTCATCAATATTATAATGAGATATGTCCTCTGGTGTCCCAGAGGGGCTGAAAGCTTTATACAGAAAGCAATATAATCATGGCCCCTGCTGGCAAAGAAATTGTGGTCCTATTTGTACTCACAAGCCTGTAAAGGAAAGGATAGTTCAGTTTAACAGGAGGCACAAAAGACCAAAAAACTCTAACTGCATTCCTACTAATAGAGGCCAACTGCAAGGCTGAAGCTCACCCTACCTGTACTAATAAGCTCAAATGGGTTTCTCCCACTGATTTCTTGTTGCCCAAACCCCTGACCTAGCTTTTTAGCCACTAGACTTTGCCTATAATGAAGAAGATAAGACAGAGTATTTTATATTCTCTATTCGTCCTCAATCAAATAAAGGCATAGCTTTTCTTCAGGCATTTTAATACATACACATGTACCTACACAAATATACATACATATATACATATACATAATCATGAAAAATCAAACTTAGAGGGATAGGTAGGTGACTCAGTGGATAGAGTGCCAGGACTGGAAATGGAAGGTCCTATGTTCAAATCTGGCCTCAGACACGTTCTAGCTCTAGGACCTTGGCAAGTCTCAATCCCAATTGCCTAGCCCATACCACTCTTCAGTCTTAGAATCAATGCTTAGTATTCAGAGACAAAAGCTCTGGGGTTTTTGAGGGAAAAATTCAAACCTAGAACAACAATGACTGAGTTTTATTGAATCAGAAAAGAAAATACAAAATTATGTGAAAAGATGAAAAGTTATAGAAATTTTAATGATTGAAAATAATCACAAATTCCAGAGTTAGAGGGCAAGAGACCATTCAGCCTCAGCTTGAAGATCCTACAGTGAAAGGGGACCCACTAGCTCCTAAGAGAGTCAGTTCCACTTTGGGAAAGTGCTATTACACATTACTAGAATGGATCTTTTATCTCACTGATTCCATGATTCCATGAAGTGATAAAACTCTGAGCCCATTGATAACTGCCCATACCATGGGACTACCAACCATGGCCCGCAGGGAGTTCTTCATAAGGTATCTCCACAAGATGTCCTATGGTTATTCTACACTTACTTTTGATTTCAGGAGGTTATTAATAAAGCCTTCTAGCAACACCTTGTTCTTATCAAATGATTACCTTATTCTTATCCTGTCATTTGTGGTTGTTCATGTGTGTCAGTCATGTTCAGCTCTCTCTGGATTCCATTTGGGGTTCTCTTGGCAAGGATTTTGGAGTGCTTTGCCATATCCTTCTCCAGTTTATCTTTTAGACCCTAAGGTTAAATAATTTATCTAGGACCACATAGCTAGGGTCTGAGGTCAGATTTGAACTCAGGAGGATGTCTTTCTTACTCCAGATCTAGCCTTCTATCCACTGGGCAACCTTGCCCCTTATTTTATTCTGTAGTATAATTCCTTGATGATATCCTTCCTATTCTTCAGAGCATGTTGTTAGTTATAAACTTTATATAAACAGTTATATATACAGATATATAACTGTAAACATATATATTTATATAGCATCATATTTACATCCACTGCAGGCTATCTCATCACACTTTCTTTAATACTGTTCTTCAGAGGGAGTAATGTTCTACAAACTTTTACACAGCAACACTAGTAAAATATTTCTATTGAAAAGATGAGTCTTAGCTCTTAGGATGAAATTGGAGTCAGTAAAACTACTTTTGCAAATGAAAGAGATTCATCCTGTTCTGTCCTTTGATTTTAAGTCCAGATTCAGTTCATTTTCCATCTGGAACTATATGATGGAGACAAGCTTTAGAGGATATTCATTGAAATTAATGCCTCTCTGAGCAACAAATATTCTTTACAGAGTTGACATTTTGCTTGTGAATTGATAAGGCAAACTTTTTTTCTTCTTTTTGTATGATTTAAATATTTTATTTTTTTAGGAAAAAATTTCTGTGATTCCTCTTTTTACTTTCCCCTTCACCTCCACTTTAACACTCCTCATATCTAACGCTCATTTCCTCTGGTTTTAACATGTGTGATTAGTCAAGACTTATTTATATATTATTGATAGTGGCATTGGTGTGGTCATTTAGTGTCCACATCCCCAACCATGTCTGCATCAACCCATGCATTCAAGCGGTTGTTTTACTTCTGTGTTTCCACTCCTGCAGTTCTTCCTCTGAATGTGGGTAGTGTTCTTTTCCATAAATCCCTCAGAATTGTCCTGGGTCATTGCATTGCTGCTAGTACAGAAGTTCATTACATTTGATTTTACCACAGTGTATCAGTCTCTGTGTACAATGTTCTCCTGGCTCTGCTCCTTTCACTCTGCATCAATTCCGGGAGGTCTTTCCAGTTCCCAAGGAATTCCTCCAGTTTATTATTCCTTTGAGCACAATAGTATTCCATCAACAGCATATAGATAATGCAAACTTTTTAAGTGATTATATATTTCTTCCAAAGGCTATGACATCTTTTGGAGATTGATATGATCAACACTATCTTCTACAAATAAAAGAATCTTGTTGACTTTACCATCCACAAGGTCATGAAAGCTCTGATCTGGAATATGCCTGGTGCTGAACATTTTTGGTGAGTATATATCTCCCAGCTTTATACATCCTTTGAGGTGCTCACTTCCAAAGGATCACTGAATTGCATAATTTCTCCTGTTCCATCTTCAAATGAATGAACTTGTTTGAATGGTAGAAAACTTAAAGGAAAAGTGCCTATAAAGGTATTTTGTTCTATTGAATCTTTTTTTCTCATAACTAGCAAATATTAAACAAAATGAAACATTATATTATCTATATTTCTAAGTTAATTGTAAAGCGACAAAGGTCTGATTCTTACATTGAATATTGTTAATGAAACCCATTAACACCCTTATTTAAGATGGTTTCAATTTATAAATAGATGACCCTCAAAAGATACTGAAAACATGTAAGACAATCTGGAATATATATTTTTTTTAATTCTTGAAGCATTCTTCATAAGCTTTATTCATATTACAAAGATCTGAGATTATTTTCATACCTAAGTATCTTACTTTTAGTAATTCTTATATATTGATTTATCAGTTTCCCCATGACTGTATTGTTTCCAGCATATTTGTGAAAAGTTGTTATTTTTTCCCCAATATAAAACCACACACAAAAATCCTATTGTTCATTTCAAAGTATACTTTACCTTTGTAAGACATACATCTTATTTTTGAAAGTAGCTTCCACAAGAAGCATTATCCAGAAGAAAATTCAACAGCACACTTATTTCTGTTTCTTGAGATGTTCAATGTGTTAAGAGAGGGCTTCAGAAAAGCTGCTACGGGAGCCAAATTTTTGGTTCCCCCTCATCCTAGAAATTCCCCAGAATATCATTGCATTCTTTGCAAGTATGTAGCAGGACTTTACCTCTTTCAACATAAGATACCTAGAACCACAGGTCTCTGACTTAGACTTTCTCTATCCTATTTACTCAGCCAGCCCCTTCCCCCATGTGCAAAAAGATGGTATATGACTTAAATTTCACATAAAATAAAGTAATTTCATTGGATGGAAATGAAAAAAAGTTTTTATTATTATTAAATCTATTTTTCCTGCTTTTCCTCTTCATAGTGTCATTTCTATTTTTCTGTAAATATCTCCAATGTTAGGTAAATAGATTCTAAGTGCCACAATTCTACTATCATGATAGAGACCCTCCACTGCTTCTTTCTATTTTATGAGTTGATATTAGTTATAACCATCTATTATCATTCTATGTAGGACTTTATAGACAAATTTGTATTCATTGTTGTCTTTGGCAGCTTTCTCTTTCCATTTTGCCAACATGTCAAATGTTTGCTGACCACAGTGCTTCCTGGGCACTTGTTTTCTTCTCTTTTGTATCAACTAATTCATGCTATTTGAACTTCTGAATAAAATTACTATAATCAGTGTCAGTTTTATTTCTTTTGTCCATTCCACTTTTAATTTGGTTCTATAACTTGTCATGGAAATCCTTTTAGTTGTATGTTTTATTTTTTCTCAATATTATATTTTTTCTTTTTCTAATCTTAGCTCTGATGAGGCAAACATATGACTAACTCAAGTATAACTCTCACATTAATAAGTTATTTACTTTCTATTAAAATGTAGTCAATTTTATTCTTTGTGATATTACTTGGTATTCATCATATCTGGAATTCATAAGCTTAATAAAATCACGAGGCTTCTGGATTATCTATAAACTTTGAGGCTTTCTCATTTCTTTCTCTGAAACATCTTTTCTTATGCATTTTTTTCCATCTTCATTTTGTCCACCTTTTGACTGGTCCCCAAATGTCAGGTTGTATGTTATTTGATTTAGTCCTAGGAGGACTTAGGCATCTCAAATGACACAAAAGTTCCACTATAATTTCACTATGCAACAGTAATTTTCATATGGATTAAAATACACTATCATTTAACATATGTTGGTTCTTTTAGATATTCTTACATTTCAGTCATTCTACTGCTAAAAACTATTTTTAGAATTATTTTGCCACTATTTTATTCTCAGTAATTGATATTGGTGAGTAAGGTACAATTATTTTCATGGTTGCATTTTTGCAAATAGTTACATAAAGACTTCAATATGAATTCAGATTGAAGCATAACATTTTTCATTGTGTCCCTTCATGAGATTTTTTTCTTGTAGAAGTGACATTTTTCTTCTTTAACAAGGTGATGAACATAGAAATATGTATTGCATGATAGAACATGTATAACCTATATCCTAATACCTGCCATCTCAGGAAAGGGGAGGATAGAGAGGGAGGGAGAGAACATGGATTATAAAATGTCAGAAAAAAGATTATTACATTTATGTTAAAATGTAAAAAGTATTACAAATATGTACTGCAATATGTAAATATCAAATGCCTCAAATATTTCTTGTAGTTTTTCAACATATTTCAAAACCTACTCATCCAATTCCTTTCTTTGTCTTTCAAAGAAGTACATGAGAACTAATATTCCATTTAACTTCAATTTCCTTCATCACTCCAACCAGCTTAATTTCTGGATTTCCACACTTTTTTCCATGGTGTCTTTGCTGCTATCTTACTCTATAACTTCCCTTAGTTTCTAGGACTCTCTTGCTCTTTCTGCCAACTTTTGTAGCTGATTGACCCTTGTAAAAAGTCATCTTTTCCCCAGCCTGGTAATCGGTACTTGCAAAGAATTATCCTACAACAATATTTCATTTGCCCACAATCCTAGCTGCCCTTCTTGAAACTCATTCTAGTTTCTTAATATTCTTTTTTAAAAAGTGGCACCAATTCCTGAACACAATGCTCAAGATATGTACAATTGAATTATCACTTTTCTTCCTATGTATATCACATCAAGTCCAAAGAAGCCAAAGTTTTTTTCATTTTGTTTTCTGTAAAACAATTTGGATTCTCACTGATTTTTCAAGCTAAGCAAATTATGGTTCAGGATACTTCCCCAAATTCTGTATTTATCTAGGTGAGTTTTTCAACCCTAATAGAAGACTTTATATTAATCTGCTTTAAATCTTTACCTTATTAGAGTTAGGTCACCATTCTATCTTCTCAATTTCTTTAGTACCAAATTCAATACACTGTTAACCATACATCCCAAATTCATATCACATGTGATGATGATGATGAAAGCATTTGCATAGTACTTTAAAATTTGAAAAACACAATTATTATCTCATTTGACTCTGAAGACAACCCTAGGAAGTGGATACTATGATTATCTCCATTTTATAGATGAGGAACCTGAGGCAACAGAAATTAAGTGATTTACCCAAGACCACATGATTATTATATATCTGTGGAAGATCTAGAACTAAGTTTTTTCCTGACTCCAAACCAAGTACTCTATTGTTCCATCTAGTTTCCTTTACCCAAGTTATCCAAAGAAATAGTTACAAGAATTTTCTGTTTCAGGGATCCCAGATGGCAGAGTAAGGAACACTCAGAGCTTGCCTAACTCACCTCCAGATAATCACAAAACAAACAAACAAACAAACAAACATGAAGATGAATCCTAGAACAGTGGAACCAATAAAAGATAGTGTGAAGAAATGCCCCAGGCAAGATCAGCATGGAGGGATAGCAAGGAGGGCTCATCTCATGAGGATAATAGGTGAGAATGTTATATTCACTGTGCCAGAGTAAAACTCTGATGTGATCCAGAACAAGGGTCTGGGGAAGAACCATAGTCCAACAAGGTATAGCTCTGATGGAAGAGGGTGGAATTCAAAGCCATCGAGCACAAGCTGCAAATGGACTGAACAGTTACAGATCATCCTGCAGTAGGCCAGCCAAGACACTCCCTAAGAAATATTCACTCCAAGATATAAGAGATAGCTAGATAGCTCCCAAGCATGGGAAGACACCACAGTAAAATTACAGAATATCATTTTTTCCACACCAGGAGCAGAACTAAACTTCAACATATAAGCAAGGTGATGAAAAAGTACCCTACCCCCACCAACACCAATGAGCAAAAGACAAAGCTTAATTCTTAAAAATGATTTCAGTGCCAGGGAAAATCAAAATGCAGGCTGAGAGGAGGATAGCAATGAAAACGTGGAATCTGTGAAGCCCCAAAGGAAAATGTGAAAGGATCCAAGGCCCAGAATTAACTTCTAAAAGAGTTTCAAAAGAGGATCATAAAAAATTTAATGGGAGGTAGAAGAAAATTGTGAAGAAATGAAAAACTTAAAACATGAATTATAAAACTTATATCAAGAAAGTTACTCCTTAAAAATTAGTATTTGACAAATGAAAACTAATGACTCCATAAAACTTTAAAAAACAATAAAACAAACTAAAAATTATGAAAAAAATAGAATAAATTATGAAATATATCACTGGAAAACCTGAAAAATAGATTCAAGAAAATTAATCTTAGAACAGTTGAACTATATTTAAGCAATGATTTGAAAAAGAGCCTTGACATCATATTTTGGGAAATTATCAAGGAGAAAGGCCCTGATATTCTTGAATAATAGGGGAAAATAGAAATTAAAAGGATCTGTTAATCATGTCCTGAAAGGGATCTCAAATTTTAAAATCTCAAAACTATTATAGCCAAATTCCAGAAATTTAAGGTCAAGGAGACAATATTGCAAAAAGTTAGAAAAAAAACTTCAAATATTGTTGAACCATAATCAGGATTATACAGAACCTGGCAACTTCTGCATTAAATACAATATGATATTCTTCAAGAGAAAGAATCTAGGACTATAACCAAGAATCACATGCTCAGCAAAACTAAACTTCATACTTCAGAAGAAGAAACGTATATTTAATGAAATAGAGGACTTCCATCATTCCTGATGAAAAAACCAGAGCTGAAAAGAAAATTTGATGGTAAAATTCAAACCTAAAGAGAAGCATAAAATGTTATGCAGAAAAGAGAAAACTAAAAGGACTCAGTGGCGCTAACTTGCATTCCTACATGGAAAAGTGATAAAGTAGGATACTTTATCTGTGATATGAAATATTTAAGTTATTTAATGTACTTAAGATACTTAAAGTACTCAATGAAATCAATGGTCTCAAACAGATTACATGTGAAGTAGACAAGATACTTGAGCTAGTTGAGGTATCTAAGGGGCTTAGGATAATTAAGGTTTTGAAGATACTTCAGGACTTCATCACTAATACAGAGGTGAATAAGAACATTAATAGACAGAGAGCAAGGAGTAAGGTGATTATGATGGGATGCTATGCAAAAAAATAATGAGGTAAGAAAGAGGTACACTGGGAAAAAAGAAAAAGAAGTGGACAAATTATCTCACATGAGGAGGCATTTAAAGTAAATAAAGTAGAACAGAAGATGGGAGGATCTCAGATAGTGCTTAAAATTTATTCTCATCAGAATTGGCATAAAAGTAGAACAACATTCACACTCAATTAGCTTACCCTATAAGGAAGTAGGAAGAAAAAGAGGAACAAAAAAGGAGATGGACAAAAGGAGTAGGGTGAACTGGGCAAGGTGGTAATCAGAAGCAAAACAAATGTCTAAAAGGAGAAAAAAAGAAAGATAAATGGGAAAATATAAGGGAGGGAAATTGTGAACAATTCAGTCAAGACCTGTTTTCTGTGACTCTTGCTAGAAATTTCACTCTCAGGTAACTAATTCCCTAATGACTATTCTTTGAGCCTAGTCAACAAATTTTAATGCTTCTAGTTCTGCTATTTACAGCCCATGTCTCTTTGTCTTATCCTCAGGGGCAGTGTGAGATTTATGGAAGTGTATTTGAAATTAAGTTATATTCTCTACAGCATTTCTATGATGCCATTGTATTTATAAAATCAAAAGAGGAAATTAGCTTAAATTATAATGGCCTTTTTTTGGTGATGTCATTATGGCTCTCTTTCTAAATGCTCACAAATCACCTATGATCCAGAATTTCAATAAAATCAAAGACAAGCTCACTAAGTTTTCATTTGCAGAGTTCACTCCCTCTTATGAAAAATTATGATAGTATTTGTTCTTGTACTGTCTGGTACCACTTTAACTTACAGACACAATCTTCCATGTAAATGTAAAGGAAATTATTCTTTCTGGCTATCCCTCCTCTCATTTTGTCTTACTAAATCCACATTTTCAAAGCACTGCCATAGATTTAAATGATCCAATTCTAAGTTCAGTGATTCACCAGCTGAAGTGATCACTACTAGGAAGTTTCTTTTTGATAGGAAGAGGAATTTCAGCTACTTTATAATCTTTTTCTGATTTGCATATATGAGTATTGGGTTTATTGAAGGTCTTTCTCCAGCTTCATATTGTATGGCAAATGGCTTGTTTTCACTATCTTCACACTTCTAGATAGCAACAGTTTGAAATCCTTTCCTAGAAACTACTTGGATGAATAAGATATTTCCTTTTATTATGTTCAAAACTTGGTCTCCTGCATTTTACCTCTCTTGCTCTGGCCCTTTACTTGTGTTTTTATCCTCTTGGAATGTGCAAAAACTTCAGCCTATGTATATTTTTGTTGTTGTGATTGTTTTCCACTTTTACTTAATGTGTATTTGTGAGAGTAGGTATATGCATTATAATTCACTTCAAATAGTGTTATAGTCCTCCTATATGCACAACTCTAAAGAGAAAAGGATTGTGTCTGATCGAAGCTTTAATATGTCTTCTAACACTTAGTTTCATATATTGCAAAAAGTAGGCACTTAAAGGTTAACTAAGTTGGAAAAAAATTAGATTCTTTCTTACCTATGACCTATTCCACTCTATCCTTCTGGTTGTTTAAAACAAATTCACTGATCTGTTGGAAATGTTGGTAATGGTTTTTAGTTAAAGAATTAATTGATCCACCTATTGTCCTTGACTGATGTTTGAAACCTTTCAGCCCTCAGATTTGTAGGATCTGGGATGATAATATACAGGGCACCATAAATTTTCTCTCTGAGCTTGATTCTCCATGCTAATATTATCATATTCTCCCACCAGACTCAGAATTTTTCCTCTAATCAAAAACCTCTCCCCTGTGTTTGACTTCTTACCAAGTTGTATATTAACATATTCTCCCTACAGACTCAATTTTTTTCTCCAATCAAAAAACTTCTTCTCTGTGTTTGACTTCTTACCAAGTTGTAATTGATGCATTACATTTATCTACTCACCTAAGGGGTAGCACTGATAATAGTCACAAAACAGGACCATAACTTAATAACCTATTACCCCACCTCTATGCCTTTTCCATTTTTATTACATTTTACAATCCTTTTCCCTTAAGATTGATGCTTTTTTCCTCCTTGTTGTTCCCTTAGCATGGCATGCCATCTCTCAACTCTTGGCAGTTTCACTGACTGTCTCCCATATCTAAGAATGCTCTCAGTTTAATCTCTGACTCCTGCCTTTTTCAAATCACAACTAACACCCTTCTGGCAGAAAACCCTTCTTAATCCCTCATAATTCTAATATGTTCCCTAAATTGATCATTTCCTATTTATCCTGTATATAACTTGTTAGTACTTTGTCCGTTTCATGTCTCTCCAATTGAATTCAATTGTGAGTTCTTCAAAGGAAGGGACTATCTCTTTTCTTGCCTTTTTAACTCAGTGCTTAGCATTGTACATATCATACTGGATAAATGCCCATTCGTTGGCCAATAAACATTCTAGCACTTTCTATAGCAACAGTTCATCCTACCCAATTTCCTACATTCTCCATTTGTGGATTTCTGATTCAAGTCTCCTCTCTAAGGCTGACATCCTTGAGTAGATTCTTAATAGAGAGAAAATATTTTGCTCAAACACTAATAGGAGAAAATCCTCCCTGTACTTTTCCTTCATACCAAATCCATGCATACACTCCTAATCACCAGGAGGGTGTAACAGTTCTCTGTCCAGTTTTATACAGTATCTAACAAGAGAGAAGAGGCTGATGAATCCATAAAAAAGAATGTTAACCATGAATTAACCACATTATACTATTCCCCACCACCACATGACTTTACTTAAGCATTCTTACTCTGAAATTGCAGGTTAGATAGCAGGAATTCCCATACTTCTTAATTTTATTTTCACTATCCTAGGGCAATGAAAAGACTACTGAGAAGTGGAGATTTTATGACATAATAAAATTTTAGTACCTCTTGAGTCAAGATACCTGGGTTTGAATTCTAGCTCTGCCATTTAATACCTATGTGTCCTTAGAGAAGGGGCTTAACCTTTCTGAGCTGAAATTTCCTCACCTCTAAAATTAAGGAGTTTTATTAGATAAAATCTAAAGCCCTGATATCTTTGAATCCTATTAGAAATTTACTAACTGATTTTCCCTAGATGATTCTTATATCCAAAGGTAACGTATTTGGAATGAAAGTAATGTTCTTTTTACAGAACTTATTTTTAAAAGTAATTCTATCTTCAGATTCTTTAAGTCAGTTTTCCAACCAATTTGATCTATGCTTCCTCTATATTAGTGGGTAAGGCACCAGAAATAAGAAGGAACAGAATTTTAAGACCTAATTATGGTCAATTGAATGATCTCCTTTACAATAGCAATTATATGATTGGTATCTTTTTACCTTAGCAAACAGCTCAGAGTCCTGTACTCAGAAGGTGCTTAGTGGCAGCTGGGTAGCTCAGTGGATAGAGAGTCGGGCCTAGAGACAGGAGGTCCTAGGTTTAAATCTGGCCTCAGACACTTCCCAGCTATGTGACCCTGGGCAAGTCACTTGACCCCCATTGCCCACCTTTACCACTCTTCCACCTAGGAGCCAATATACAGAAGTTAAGGGTTTAAAAAAAAAGGTGCTTAATAATTTTTTGTTGCGCTGAATGTCAAGATTATGTTTACACTCGTACTCTTGCATTTCTTTGCTTTCTTTCTTTGAACTTATCTCTTGGAAGAAAGTTGAATGTAGAGATGATGAAAATAGTATAGGGATAAGAAATAGGATAAAGAAACTCAACGTACTATGGAGCAAAAAGGATGGAAATAAGGGATGATTTCCCCCAACCACTCCTTCCCTCACCCATGAATAATAAATCTAGTCTTTTAAGTGTTGGTTATTTTGCGTTGATATTAAGTACTATACTTGGAGTTGAAAACAAGTTCAAATTTAGCCTCACCCACTAACTGAATGTGTGCAAATCATGTAACCTTCCACAGCCTGAACTGCATCATCTATAAAATTAATATAATAATACTTGCAATATTTCTTCACAAATAAGGATGTTTTAATGCCTAAATGTTTTAATATATATTAAATGCTCTGTCATTGTTAACAATTGTGATCAATTTATAATCTCATTTCCAGTTGTTAAGTTCTCCCTCTACTAAGATTTTTCTTTACACTTTTCTATCAATTATTTTGTGTCTTTCTTAGCTCTACAGAGGCTCTTGGTCTTGTATTGACTTCTTTTGAAAGAAAATATGTTATGCACTGATATTAGTCTCTGCTATGGCTGCTTTCATGAAGTTGTTAAGAACCACTAACTCCAGAATGTTTTCTAGAAAATTATTGTTTAAAGGTAGGTTTCCTAATAACTTCCATTAGGAAACAAATAACCAAGGGAATGATTATTACAAGGTCAGCATGAGTACTTGTCTTGTCTTCAAAGATACTAAAGAGTGAATTTTCTGCCATTCAGTTCTTAAAAAAACAACCTTATCTTCTGTCTTAGAATCAATACTAGCATTGGCTCCAAGGCAGAAAAGTGGTAAGGGCTACTGGACATCCAGTTCAAGATGTTTAAAAGGCATTCAGAAATGTAGAATTAAAGGTTAGTAGTGATAGTGCTAGATTGGTAGATTTTAGCATCATTGACTTAGAGATGATAATTAAATCCTTGGGAGTTAATAAGAATACCTAGTGAAGTTTTATAGAGGGAGAAGAGAGAATCTGGCACAGAATTATAAAGGACACCTATTGGCTAGAGGGCTTGATCTGGAAGAAGATCCAGCAAAAGAGGAAGGGAAGGAAGTCAGGTAATCTTGTTGTAGGAAAAACAGGAGAGACTGATATACTAAAATGCCAGGGAGTAAAGAGTATCAAGAGGGAGTGAATAACAGAGTGAAAGGATGCAGAAAGATCAAGGAGAATGAAAATTGAGAAAAGACCATTGAATCAGACCACTGAAACATCATTAGTAGCTTTGATAATAATGGTTTCAGTGGAATTATAAGGTAGGGAAAACAGACTCTAAGGAATTAGCAAGAGATTGAAATAAAAGTGGAGGTACTTATTGTAGCTGATTTGTTGAGAAGAGTAGTTATGAAGACCATAAGAAATATAGGACTGGAGTGGGGTTAGAAAGATCAAGTGAGTTTTTTTCACTATGAGGAAGATACAGGCATGTTTGTATACTGTAGTGAGGGAATCAGTAGATAGGAACAGATTGAAAATAAGTAAGAGTTGGAATAATGGAAGGGACAATTTTTTGAAGAATATATGATGGATTGGGACTACTTGAACCAAATAGTGGAGTTAGATTTGATAAAGAATAAGATCCCTTCCTCATGTGAGACATGGGTGAAAGAAAAGAAAGTGGTAGAACTGATACTGGGAAGAAGGGAGAACAGTCATAAAAATGGTTTAGGTTATTTTTAAAATATGAGGCAAACTTTTCAGCCTAGAGGTTGTGGGAAGTAGAAGCCATAGGATATTTGAGGACAAATGAGCAGGTTAATAAGTTGATAAAGAAGGTATAGAAGGATTATCTAGAAACAGTGAGGGCCTTGTTGAAGTTATATAACATAAATATTTTTGAATCAGTACAGTTGCATGACTTTCTCTATCTTCAAGTATATTGATGGGAAGCTGGCAAATGATTGAGGAATTCAAGGCTGATTCTTGTCTAGACATAATTTCCAATAGAAGAGAGCTAAAGATCCAAGAGGAAAAGAGTAGAAAGTTGAATTGGGTCACCAAGGAGTCAACATTGGGAGAAGAGGAGAGAGTAGCTAGAATAGGGGAGAATACCTGGGAGAAAATGAAGGGGCAAGGGCTTGGAGGTCATTGTTTGATTAAAAGAATTTTGTTAGGGAAATGGAGAGATAAGTGAAAAACTAAAAGATTATGATAGAACTGATCAGATAAGGACATTTCAGGCTTCTTGAACATAGAAGTTGTACAATTTGGGGTGATTAGAAAATCAAAGGTATGATGAACTTTATGCATTATTTTTCCCTCTAAACCTTCCCTAATTCCTACCTTCCTTATTTCTATAGATGACATCAGATTCCCAGTCTCTCATGTTTACAACCTGGAAGTTATTTTGGATTCCTCTTACTTCTCATCCCCCATATCCATTCTGTGGCTAAAGGCCTATTAATTTAACTTTTGGAACATCTATAATATAAGCCCCTTTCTTACCATTGACATTAAATACTACTCTACAGTAAGAGCAATAGCTTACTGATGAATCTGATTAATTCTAGTCTCTTGCTAGTCAAAAATCATCTTCATGCAGCCTCTGACTTTCCTAAATGTTCCTAATAAAAACAATGATTTTTTTTTAAATGTAGGTTTGATCATATTAATATCTACACATATTTGAAGTCTAATGACTTTCTATTGTTTTCAGGGGCAAATTCAAAAAAGCTCTATCTGATATATAAAACCTTTGATAACCTAGTCTCCATACCACCTTTCCCATAATACTAAGCTGCTAGTCATTCCACAGACAAGGCATTCCATCTAAGGTCTGACAAATATCTCTGGTAGTCTCCCACACCTCGAATGTTTTTACCTACTCTGCTCTGACTACTTATTTCCCTTCCAGCCATAAAATCTCAATGAAATCCCACCTTCTACAAGAAGCTTTTCCCAATTCCTCTTCATTCTAGTGCCTTCCCACAGTAATTGTTTCCTATACATTCTCTATATGTCTTGTTTTCTATATATTTGTTTACATGTTATCACCCCCATTAAACTGTAAGCTTCTTGGGGGGAAAGAATTCTTTTTTGCCAATTTTTAGTACTAGCAGATGTTTAATACATGTTTAGTAATTAATTACATTATTTGAGTTACTAATTAATCAACATAGACGTTAAGGCCAATTGACTCTTCAACTTATTAGTAGGGTTATCATTCATGTATCCCTACTCAAACAAGTAGTATGGAATATGGTGTCCAAAATTGTAAATAGTCCAAAAATATATTCTAAGCATCATAAAATATAGCAGAATTATTGTATACCTCCTTTTTTGGACTTCATACATAACTTATATTCATCTATATTTTATATATTCTTTCCCATTAGAATATGTGCTCTTTAAGAGTGGAGAATTTTGCATTTTTCTCTTCTTTTTAAATCTACAGTACTTAGTAAAATGTTTAGGTTATAGTAAGAATGTAAATACTTGTTTATTGGAAATTATTTCTCTTCATAAATACTAAGATAGTTTATCATCTTTTTCTTTAAAAGCTCTAAGATTTTACCTCTGAAATATATTCATATTTATTTCATTTTTTTCAACACATATTTCTAAAATGTGAAAAGTAACTCAATTGTTTAATGTATATCATGTTGTTTTATTGGATCTCATATTAATACAAAGGACTTATGATGTCTTTGGTATAGGAATGTGACTCATAGACACAAATCACAACTTGTCCTATCATATTTTCTTAAAGAATTGCCTGAATGCCATAAAGGTAACATGACATACCTGTAGTCACAAAGTAATAATTGGTAGAGATAAGAGTGAACCCTGGTCCTCCCAATGTTAAGATTCCATATTTACTATTCAACTTGATAATCAGGGCATTGATTGTATCTCCTAGATAAATTCTAGATCTTATATTTGATCTGAGGAATAAAAAGGAGGTAATAATTTCATTTCATCTCCATTGTTTGCTTTCTGTGTGACCTAATTTTTATTAAAGAATGATAATTTTTCTTTTAAATAACAAGCTGACTGCCAAAGCACTATGTATCCAGATATCCAACTAGCAGTGTAGAGAAAAGTAAACAATAAAAAGTTTACATATTTTCTTGAGGGATAAAAAAGAATATAAATTATCACTCTCAAGCACAAGGCTATAAAATTTGGAAGCTTCAAAAATAAGATCAATAAAAATAATCAAAATATCAAAAACAAGATCAATAAAGATGGATCAATCAAAAAGATCAAAAATAAGATCAATAAAAATAATCAAACTAGATTGATTTTTCTGTTGTCTTCTTTCTCTCTTTCTTTTTCATAATTTCATACACCTACCAAAGTTGATTTCTTTAAAGAGTATAATGAAATAATGGAAAGATATCACAACAGATGTTTCTTTGAGATATGAAAATAAGGTTGTCTCAAGTAAACTTAGGTAATATATAGCCTGGCCCTAGAAACTTCAAGGAAATAAAAACACAAAAATGTTTGTCTTATTGTCCAGATAATGGTTTTAGCTTTTTACTTGTCTCTGTTGGGGTCATTGGTTTGAAATGGCCTGGAAGGAAAATTCAGTCCCAAAGAAGTCATCTGATAATACTTATCAGCTGATAATACAACACCATCATGAATTTTTCTACTGGGTGCTGCAAAGTGCTATACCTAGATGCTGGAACAGTATTGAAAAGTCTCCCTTCACTTGCATTTATTTATGTACTGCTTCAACCATTCATCAGCAAAAGGAAGGTCACTAAATTCTGAGAAGCTAAAGGCATCCCATTTGTCAGAAAATGTTGTGGTTGGATGACTACCTTATTCATAAACCCATTTACTTAAAGAGGATTTGGGTGGATTAAACTTTTCAAATCAAATATTTGACACTAAGCATGATATCCCATTAAAAAGCAAATCTATTCAAGGTCAGAACATTGACAGTCATCATCCTGAATATTCCTTTATTCTAGATATTCCTGTCAGGTAGACATTACTCTGCTACCATCACTCAATAATGTCTCTTACATTAATGTTCAGAATATCACAATATCTTGCCATGTCCACTTCATTGTCATTGTCATCTAAAGAAACCCAAGGCACTTTCTCACTTTTATAAATGGTTGAAGTCCTAGGATTATGGTGTATATATCAATAACAACACTTGACATTATCCTTTTACAAGCAACTTGATGGATTTTCCAATACTCTGACTTTTTATTTCATCTACTCTCTTAACTCTCAGAAGTGCCATATTACTTACAGGAATGGGGGGGGGAGAAATCTTAGTTTTCTCTTTAAAATTGGCTCATCTCAAAAATTCTCAACTCAGAATATTCCCTCTTTGAATATACTCACTTGTCTATCTCTCCTACTTTGTTACAGGAAAAAGGTGGTGTATTGATAGAGTATTGGAGCAAAAGTCATGAATAGGTTAATTCAAATTCTAACTCATAAACTTATTCAGTTATCCTACTCCAGCCTCAGTTTCCTCATCTATAAAATGGGCATAATAGCAATATAGTACCTACTTCATATGATTGTTGTGAGGATAAAATGAAATATTGTATCAATCACTTTGCAAACCTTAAATAATAAATAATTGCTAAGTGCAATTATTGTCATCATGGTCATTATCTCACTTGCTCTGAACCTATACTTCATTACACACATCCATGATCTTGCCTTGGTAATACAATATCCTTGTTCTGACCTTACTTGCCTGCTTTCACAATATTGACAAAATGAGCCATTTTAAGAAAATTTGTTCTATAACATTAGATCCATGATTCTATTTCTTCCCTACTTCCTACTTCATTTATATCACCAGTCTTTGTTAGGTATTTATAAAACCACATCAATAAGGTCTTCTAAAAGCCCGTGGTATCCAAGTATATGTGGGTCTTATCTCTACATTATATATATATATATATATATATATATATATATATATATATATATATATGTATATATATGTATATGTATATATGTAGATGTTTTTATTTATTCCTGTTTGATTTATTTTTCTTACAGCAGCTGTTCCAAATCATTCCTTTTTCATCAAATCATAATCTACATTCTGATAATCCTATGTCTCATTGAAGTAAGCTTGACTTTAATCATCATAGAACATTACAGTCACTTTCACTAAGCACCCATGTTCAATGGTTCAAAATTTCTTTAAAATATTTTCTTTCATCTACTCCAATTCTCAAAACTCAGAAAATAATAAGGCTTACTTCTTCATTGACAAAGTTGGAAATTCCATCAATTTCATTCTCTCATTTCTTTTCCAGGACTGTGCTCCACTGGTAATCTCTTTCCTCATCCTGTCTCATCTTCAATCTCTCCTTCCCAATTCAGTCTTTTCTCATTGTCTAAAATTTTATGAAAGCTCTCCTGTCTTTAAAATAAAATACGTTTCTCCTGATTTTACTTCACCCTCACGCTATTGTCCTAAATCTCTCTAGCAATAGATTGCTATACTTATATAAAAAAGTTGTCAACATTCAATACATTTGCTTCCTCACTATTCAATCATATTTCAACCATCTGATTCTATTTTTCATTCTCACAATTATATGACAGCTTATTTCTCCAAGTTTTCTAGTGAATTTTTTGATGTATCCAACACTATGTCATTTTCTCAGGCTTTACCCTTCTTGACCATTTAATAATTTTTCTCATTATTCACTCTTCTTTTTGAAAATGTCCCAATCTTCAATGTACCATAGAAAAATAGGTCATGAGGTTGAAAGGAACCTTAGAGATCATGCATTGAAATCCTCTTATTTTACATATGAAAAAGTTGAGGCTCTAGGAAATTAAATTATTTTTCCCAAAGTCATAGAAAGTAATGAGTACAGATTCTAGAGTTACTCTTTCTAATGGTACTACATCCTCTCTGATAATTTCTTTTCTTCCTCTCTTATGAATAATTCTTGCTTAACCTGCTCTAAAAGTCTGAATGCTCCCAATGATTTTGTTCTAACTTTACTTCTACTCTTTCTCTCTTAACATTCACATGTTGTTTTTTCTAGATTAGAAAACTTAAATCAAGAGAAATAAAACTACTTCATCAAGATCAAATAGGCAGTACTGTATAAAATGTAGCAGAATTCCTGTAACATTTCCATCTTCTGATTCTATTCATGGAAAAAGATAGGAAACAACTAGCAAAGTGAAGAAATATTTTTGAAGTCCATCTATGTTCAAGGCACTATGTTAAACTCAGGGAATAGAAATGCTAACAAAAATAAAGACAGAAAATGCCCTTAAGAAGTTTATAATTAAGTTATTAGATATGTAAAAGTAAGTTGAAGAAATGAGGAGAAAAAATATAGCCAATTAAAGAACCTCTGCATGTGAATATGCTAGAGAAAACCCACAGTCAGGAATATAGCCTAGAGAAAAATGAAAATATGATCACCTTGACCATCTGCCTTAAAATGAAGAGGAACCAGTCATTCAGAGGGGAAACCATGAACACAGATGGTGTGAAAAATCTAGTATTAAAGTGAAACTTTTGAGATGATTAGATTAAAAGAGCATAGCGGGGGGAAAAGTCCAGGCATTGTACATATATTATCTTCATTTTCAAGATGAGGTAATAAGATTAGAACAGTGGTTTGAGGAATAGACCAGGAGTCCATAATACCTAAGTGAAAATTAAGCCTTACATCCTTTCTAGTTTATTGTTTTCCAATGTGAAATTTATTTACAAATTGGCTGAGTACAAACAGAACACTAATTTGATAAAGGTAAGGTGAGCATCAATAACAAATTATATGGAGAAAATGAGAAACGTATATGTCAACAAAGTCATGGGAACTCCAATTTAATCTATTTCAAACAGTTCTTAATATTAACCCCTGAGAATGAATAAAAGAACAAATATTGTTATACACTACCACCATTTCCTAAGAGCTTTTAACTAAAGTAAATCAATTACCACATTGTAGACACAAAAAGAAAGCTAAATTAAAAAAAAAAACTTTTTTCTGTCAGGAAACATCTAATTTGTTTGCTAAATGGGGAGACATTGCAACTAAGGGTAAGATCAATTTTAAATATAAATACTTTTGTAAAACTTTATGAGGATAATGGAAGATTATGAGAAATGTAGCTTCATAAAACAGTGAGAAACACTAGAGAAAAGTGAAAAATCCAATAAAGTTTGGCAAGAGAAACAACTAAAGTGGCCAATAGCAAAGATTTTCACATAAAAGAATCTGTCAGAAGCATAATAGTTGTAAAATGGAAAGGAGTTGCAAATATATATATATAAAAAACAAAACAAAACTCTTTCCTCCATCAATGGCAAAGGATCCACTACATCTGTGTTCTAATATAACATTTTCTACTATACTGTTCAAGGAATTGGAAATTTCAAGAAGGAACACAAAGTTAGAAGGAACAAGTAGATTTGACCAAACAGAGGAAGGTAGGAAATGAAGATCATCAGAGACAGGTATTTGTAGAAAAGAAAATAGATCAATTAATTAACAAACGTAAGAGGTAACTGACCAACCAACTTCTCCATTGCTCTCTGTACAGTATTAAGAGATATAAGATAGGGGGCAGCTTGGTAGCTCAGTGGATTGAGAACCAAGCCTAGAGACAGAAGGTCCTAGGTTCAAATCTGGCCTCAGAGACTTCCCAGCTGTGTGACCCTGGGCAAGTCCCTTCACCTCCGTTGCCTAGTCCTTACCACTCTTCTGCCTTGGAGCCAATACACAGTATTGACTCAAAGATGGAAGGTAAAGGTTTTTAAAGAAAGAGAGAGAGAGAGAGAGATAAGGTAAGCACACTAGGGTAGCTATCACATGTAGAGTTTACTGTAAGAAATAGACAAGAGTAGTTAAAAAAAAGAAGTCATAGTTGATTGGGAACTGCTCTACTAGATTAAGTCCCAAGTTCCTGCCACTATAGTTGATACAAGAAGGCACTTATTATCATTTGGTGAACTCTACTAAACTGGAATTTGAATAAATGAAATTAGATTAATTCTTTTCTCAACCTCATACATGTTCAGATTTTCTTATGAATTTCATCACTTTCATTTAAATATCTTTTACTCTAGCTACAAGTGTAGCACATGTTATAATTATAAATACTCTTCAGCAATGCAGATTAAACATCATCATATCTTAGGAAACATTTTTGAATAAAGGTCTATAAACAAAAGTTTCATTTTGTAGTAAACACTTTTCTGGTGATGGAATTATATAAATTTATTTAGGCAAACGCTACAATGGCAAATGTATACTCTAACTTGAGGACTATGTATGAATCTTGTTATCATCCCAAACCTGTGACAATCTCTACAGAAGGAAAAAAAATGGGACCGAATTGAAATAGTTCTACATTACTTATTAAATGCAATAATCCCTCTGTTCTGTCAGGATTCTTAACTCTGTCCTACAAGTGTTTGTTTTTAGCTTCAGAGAATTTTGATTGATGAATGTCAGTCTCTGCACTCTGCTCCAAAATATTTTTAAAACAATTACACACACATATACACATCTATGAGTATTTACTTTTACTAATATATACATACAAAAGTATGAGCATGTACATATGTGCACATACATCCATATACACAAGCAGGTAGATAGTTCAGTGGAGAAAGCACTGAGCCTGGATTTTAAAAGTTCTGAATTAAAATCTGGCCTCAGACACTTATTAGCTATGGGACTGTGGACAAGTTATTTATCCATTATTTGGCTTAATCTACTAGAGAAGGAAATAACTCCATGGAGAAATAGGGTCATGAAGAGTCTTGTAAGAGTGATAACTGAATAACAATAATATATGCATACATACATGTATTCATACATACATAATTATTCATATTCTCCTATAAATGCACGCCTACATAGTAAATATGTTTATGTAGATATGAGCATAGCATAGGTATACACACATGCATATATACACACAGAGGTATGCATGTTTTTATGTGCATGCATGTAAACACACACAAGAATCCCTTCCATATCGTGGGAGTTGGGGTATGGTGCCCCCGATATCTGGGAAATTCATATAAAAATTTTGGTCCATCCTTTCCTATGAGAGTAAAAGTCTGATTTTGTTTATCTTTCTTTGATGGGATGTTTACTTATTATATCTTATTGTAATGGATCTTATTGTAAATTTTGGGTTAAGTATGTATTTCTGAGTTTTTAAACTTTGTGTCATCTGCTGGTCTTTGAGTGTCATCTGCAGCTTCTGCAAAAGTCCTTAAAATTTCCATTTAATTCTTATTGGATCATTTCCAGAAACTTCCCCAACCACAATTTACATCTGTTATGAGTCAGCCCAAGAAACTGAATGGGAATTGTATATATTTGTAATATACAATTAATTTTTAAATTAATGGTAATTTCATATATTTATAAAGTACATAAATGAGAGTTTTATATATTTAGAAATGTACGCATGTATGTAAATCGGTGCATATATACCTATGTATATTTGTATACATGTGTGTATTTGTGTGTGATTCATGTATCTGCTGATTATAAGTATCAGCACATTCATGTTTTTAGAAATTACATGTTAATTGCTATCATATTCACAATATAAATACATATGCATAATGCTTTAGCTCTCTCTTTTTAAAGACTGTTTGCTCTTTTACAAAGCATTAATAGGAAATATGATGATTCAGCTAATTACCAATTCTAGTTAATGGAGAGATCATGTATGCCAAGTATAGATTTTCAATTTTCATAGAATTGAGATATAATAATATTAAAATTATAATTAACCAAATGTAATCTTTCTTTGATGAGCAAGAAAGAACTTGAATATCTTGTGATGCCTCGAGGTCATCATTAGGAAGATCTATTACTACCATATTGTAGATATGCTAAAGTGTCATTTAAAGATATTTTTAGTAAAATATATGAACCGATTTCACTTTATCTCGATTGTCTGTTATTCTAAATTATGTAGCAGCTAATCTAGTTCTGCTAACTTATTTGAACAAATATTTATTAAGTGACCATTATGTGCAAATATAAAAGGTATAATATTTGCTAATATTCATGTCTGAACACATAATAGACTGGCCTATTCAAAGTAATACCTTCACAAAATGATCCTTCTTTATGTCAATTTGGGATAGTACTACAAATTTAAAGATTTTGTTATCTCAGTATTAAGAAATAAGTTCTTAATTTGTTAAAGCTAAGTCAATTCTCTAATAGCTGATTTGATAAGGTGCATATATGATCAATTGTCTCTCTTTACAATCTAAAAACAAAATACAACAAAACAAATACAAAAAGGTGTTTCCCTTATATTTTGATCATTGTCAAAAGTTTAAAAAAAAGTTTTAAAATATTTTTATTTTCCATTGTAGGTAGTATTTGGCTTTGGGAAAGCAAGCTTTGCCAGGAGATAAGATTTTGGAATTAAGAAAAGTTGATAAGAAATATTTCATTTTTTGAAACTACTTCTATTAGGTCACTTTTCTAGGTGATGTTTTTTCCCCATTGAGTTCTGTTTCTGAAATAAGTGTATTGGCAACCATTCCTGGAGTAAAGCCAAAATAAAATAAAGCTAGAATTGTACATTTTGCTTTTTTTAACACTACAGGCTGTTATTCTCTTCATGAACTTAAAAACATTTAAATATAACGTTGAATTCTCTACTGGGCAATTAGCTGGACAGTTCAAGAAATTTTTTCGGCTTACTCATGACCTATAACCCAAAACAGGAGCTCTGAGCTTATAGGAATCAACTTAAACTCTGAGTCTTATCAATAAATATATCTACTTATCTTCTGCCCTCACTCAGGTTTTCCTCTAGGAATATCAGAATTTGGTTCCTTTCCCTTCCATTCTGGTTCCCATGGGAACATCATTATCTAGTTTATATGTAGGTCTCGAAAAAGAAAAAAAAAAGAGAAAGAAATTGAAAAGCATGTTCATTTCCCCTGTAATCCCCCCCCCCGGGCTGAAAACACATAAAATATAGAATACCACTTATATAACCACAATTTAAAAAAATAATCAGGTAAAAGACTCACATGCAAATCTATAAACAATTAAAGCAATTTCCCTTCACTTCCTTGTAGACCTCTTTTTCTATTCTGTGAGACTTTATCACCTCTGCAATCCTCTACTATATGTATTACTCTCGATAGGTAAAATATTTAGAACTGCTGGGCAGTAAAACAATTTCCTCCTTGTAAATCCGACTTGTCCTAATTTCCTATGTAGATCTTCATATACTTACAGTAATATCTTCTTTCATAAAGGGAAAGAACTTAGGGTCTTCTGAGAGGCAGTCTTCACCCATTCAATGCTAGATGTTCCACATGATTCATAGTATTTCTGAAAGACAAAATAAAGTTAGACAGTGTTCATCCTCTTGGTGCCAAGCTTCTTCTCTTCAATTTTAGGCCCCACAGATCCTTTAGTCTTTGAATTGATCTAATAATCTGACATGTTTCATAAATTGCTCATCTTGCTTCTCTTCTAATGAAATGAATCCTGCCTCTTCTGAGGAACTGAGGGAATCATCTGGTTCCTAGGAGGTATTATGTATATAAGCAGAATGCCATTCAGGAAACAAATTCTTAATTTATATAGAGACTCTTCATTCTCTGCCTTTGGAGTCCTAAATTTGCCAGTTTTGATACTTTTGGAATCCACACCCAGTCTTTTGTTTTTCTTTAATTTTTTTCAGTTATATGTAGAAATAAGTTTTCAAAACTGTTTTCTGACATTTTAGGATTCAAATTTTCTCTGTACATCTCTTCCCACTCACTCTGAGGTGTTAATAGTGTGATATTGGTTATACAATATTTTCATGATAGAAGACATATATCACACATACAATAAAAATATCATGAAGGAAATAAAATGGAAGATGGCATTCTTTCATCTGCAACCAGACTCCAACAGTTCATTCTTTGGATGTAGATAGTATTTTCATCATGAGTCTCTTGTGGTTATCTTGAAAATTTGCCTTGCTGAAAATGGTTTAGTCCTGCATAGCTGACCAACATATAATATTTCTGTTACTGTATACATTGTTAACCTGATTCTGCTCACTTTGCTTTGTATCAGTTCATATAAAACTTTTCTGTTTTTTCTGAACTGATCTTGTCCATTATTTCTTATGGCACAATAGCATTTCATTATAACCACATGCCACAACTTGTTTAGTCATTCCCAAAGTTATTGGCAACCCCACACTTTCTAATTCTTTATCACTGCAAAAAGAGCCACTAAAATATTAAAAAATAAAATATAAAATAATCCTTTTTACTAATATCTGATCTCTTTGGGATACAGATAGTGATATTTCTGGGTCATAATGTTATGGCTATTTGAGCTTGATTTAATATTTCTCTCTAGAATAGTTGTACTAGTGTACAGTTCCCCCAGTAGTGTATTATTAGTGTCCCAATTTTCTTAAATACCTTCCAACATTTATAATTTTCCTTTTTGGTCATTTTAGCCAATCTCAGAGGTGTGAGGTGGTATCTCAGATTTGTTTTAATTTATATTTAGTGATTTGGAGCATGTTTTCAAATGACTATAGATATTTTTAATTTCTTCCTCTGAGAACTGCCTGTTTATATTCTTTGATCCTTTATCATTTGGGGAATCCTTTGTATTCTTATAAATTTGACTCAGTTCTCCATATATTTGAGAAATGAAACATTTGCCAGAGATACTTGATATAATTTTCCTAAAATTTGTTGTTTCTCTTGTTTTATTTTTTCATACAAAACATTTTAATTTTATCTAATTAAAATTAAATATTTAATTTTTCATAATGTTCTCTATGTCTTATTTGGTCATAAATTTCCCCTCATCCATAAGCCTGAAAGGTAAACTTTTCCATGATTCCCTAATTTTTTTATGCTTTCACCCTTTATTTCTAGAATAAGTATCCATTATCCTTGTGTATAGCATGAGATATTGATCTGTGCCTAGTTTCTTCCATACAATTTTCCAGTTTTATCTGGAGTTTTTGTCAAATGTTGACTTTTTTCCACAAAAGTTTGTATTTGGGGATTTATTAAACACTATGTTGCTATAGATATTAATTGCTATATCCCTCAAGTTTTTTAAAGGACAAATCTAAGATTGTATGACCCAGGATGAATCATCATTAATATGTTGTTAATATGAGCAATAAATATTGGATGTAAAGGAAGTTTTCACTTTGACAAGTATTCATCCTCAATATTAGAACAAAACACTCATGAAAGTTGTAATGAATTCTCAGGACAAAAAAAATTACACATGGTGAATGCCTTGATCTTTTCCCAGGAATTTCACATCATGTCCAGAAGACAGTAACAAAAAGTGACACAAATACACACACACAAATACATGCACACCTCACAACTTTGATATAAATATATTAATTACTTTTAGATTCCAAGAAATTCAGGAAAATGTGATGACAACAGTATTTTCAATACTTCAAAATCCCTATAACTTCACTTACCTGGGTACTTCTTTCAATGTTGCAGAGTATAACACCATGCTATTCATTGTTATATGGTTTCTTGAGTTACTGGGCCATAAAACTTTATCTATGGCCAACCTTCTAGGAATGGCCTCTTGTAAAACTCAGTGGAATATCTTATACTAGAAAAAAAATATTTTGCAAAGCCTTTACTGAGATCCTTTCTCTCATGATAGCATCTACTGGAGATTTTCTTCTTTTGTCATAGACCTCCACATGCCAGGGTCACATACATATCTACTGGGGCTTCCAGATAGGGCATTAATGGAGGAGACATAAGTCTACTAAATTCAATTATTTGGAAGTAGTTGTGTGAAATTTTGTTTGACTTCAGACCTACAATAATTAGGCTTTCAAATCCCATTGCCTTTTTCTAGTTCTTTAGGTTTTATGGCAATTTTTGGTCCATTTTCTTTCTAATGACTATACTTAATCTGATACTAAAAAAACTACTCTACAGCACTCAAAAATAATTTCTATTGTTGTATTTTTAAAACATCACTCTCATTCACCACTTACTCCACCCTTATCTAATGAGGCAACACAAACAACTAAATTTAAATGTTTGATGGAGAGAAAGCAGTAAAGCAAAAACAACACTCATATTAACTTAGTCTGATAGCATATGAAATGTTCACATCTATAGTTACAACTCTGCAAAGAAAGGAGGTATAATTTATCATTTCTTCTTCAACACCAAACTTGGTCATTATAATTATGTAGAGTTCAAGTCTTATTTTTATTATCCTTGATATTATTCTCTCATTTACATAGTTGCAATTATTATTGACAGTTTAATCAAAAAATAAGCCACTCAACTTAATGTATATTGCTTTCTGGTTCTGTTTACATCACTCTGTGCCAATACATATAAATCCTCTATATTTCTTTGAATACTTCATATTCATTAATTCTTAAAATGAAATATTCAGTTGCATTTATATGCCATTGTTTAGCCATCTTCTAATTGATGGGAACCTAATTGGTTTGTAATTATTTACTAGATTAAGAAAAATACAATGATTATTTTTATGCCTTTATAAATTTCTTTGACCAAATTCTCAGGAGTTGTGTGAAAAGATCTAAAAACTTTTTAAAAGGTTTGCTGATATTGGGAAATGTCAGATTCATATTTCCTAGAAAATAATTGACAGTCATTAAATATTTACTCATTGAAACTTTAAAGACACTATTTGCAAAAGCAATCAAAAATTGATTGATTTTCTAATATACAAAATATTTTTTTTATTTGAAAACACCTAATTTGTGCCCTATAACATCTATTTCAAAGAAAAAAAGAGAATTCAAGGGGCTTCCAGGTTAAGATGGAGGCAGAGTAAAAAGCAGCTGCTTGACCTCTCCTAACCCATGCATATAGGACTCCTCAAAGGGACATAAAAACAAATCCAGACAAAGGAAGGAACCCCACAACAGGGTACAGCATTGAAGGTATGTGGAATTGGGGCACTTCCATGCTATAAGGGGGTGAAATAGCTCTCACTAAAACGTGTGCTGAGCAAACCTCTACTCCCAACACCACCTACAGTGCTGAATGCAGCTCACAAGAGCTAGAGTGAGCTTGGGGCACCCAATTAGTCATTGGCAGCTCCAGGGCCTGTTCCAGAGAGCAGCAAGACTTAAGACCCCAAGAGGGTAAAGAATGTGTGGACTTTGAACACAGACCCTGAGCTCAGGCCCAGGTGCAGCTGCAGATGCGGATTCTGAGTGAGGGCACAGACGGTATGTGGGGACCCAGTGCAGAGGGGTGCATGACTGGGGAAGCAGCTCCCTGAGACTGTTAAAGGAGCTTCAGGCAGAGGAACAAGCAAGGGGACCACCAGGAGGCTTGACCTTGAGAACAACTAGACCTGAGACCTGGGGAGCCAAAAGAGTTCAGACAGACCCTGGGTGTGAGGATAAAGCTGAGAGGGTGCTGGGCTAACAATGGCAAGCCAGAGACAAGAACCCCAGAAGAGAAAGATCAAGAAGAAATCTTTAACACTCAACAACTTTTACACAGAAAAAATCCAGACAACAGAGCAAACAGCAGAGGAGAACAAAAAAGTAATCATATCTAAACCTTCCAAAAAAAATGAAAACTGGTCACAAGCTATTGAAGAGTTCAAATCTGAGATTATGAGAAAGATGGTAGAGAACTGGCAAGAAAATAACAGTTTAAAAGGCAGAATTTCGCAATTAGAAAGTGAGGTTCAGAAATCAAATGAATTGATGAGCAAATGGAAGACCAGAAATGACGAGCTGGAAGTCTTGAAGAACCAAACAGACCATATTCAAAAGGAAAAACCAAAAGATTAAAGGCAAAAATCAGCATCTAAAGACTAGAATTGGGCAATTAGAAAAAAGGTGCTCCCAAATCAAAAGAATTGATAAGCAAATTGGAGGCCAAAATCAAACAGCTAGAAAACAGGATAAACCAAATTGAAAAGGAAAATCAAAAGAATATAGCAGAAAACCAGTCTTTAAAGCAAGAATTGGGCAAATAGAAGCCAATGATCTCACAAGACAACAAGAACAAATAAAGCAAAGTAAAAAGACTGATAAAATAGAAGGAAACATGAACTATCTCACCAAGAAATTGACAGATAAAGAAAACCAGTCTAGAAGAGACAATTTGAGAATTATTGGTCTTCCTGAAAAAGCAGAAATTAATAAAAATTTGGACTCCATACTAAAAGAAATTATTCAGCAAAATTGCCCTGAAGTTCTAAAACAAGAGGGCAATATAGACATTGAAAGGATCCATAGATTGCCCTCTATACTATACCCTGAAAAGACAACCCCTAGGAATATAATAGCCAAATTCAAGAGCTTCAAAGTAAAAGAAAAAAAATTTGCAAGAAGCCAGAAAGAGACAATTCAGATATCAAGGAGCACCAATCAGGATCACACAGGATCTGGCAGCCTCCACACTAAAAGACCACAAAGCTTGGAATATGATATTCAGAAAGGCAAGAGAAATGGGTCTACAGCCAAGGATCACCTACACATCAAAACTGACTATATACTTCCAGGGGAAAGTATGGGCATTCAACAAGATAGAAGATTTCCAAGTATTTGCACAGAAAAAACCAGGACGAAATGTAAAGTTTGATATCCAACCACAAAAACCAAGAGAATCATGAAAAGGTAAATAAGAAACAGAGGGAAAAGAAAGAAAACTCTTATTTTTAAATTTGCCTCTTTAAGGGCTTCAATAAGATCTAATTATTTGTATTCCTATATGGAGAAATTTTATGCGTAATTCTCTGTAGCAAACTCTATTCACTATTATAGTATCCACTATTATAGTAATTAGAAGAATTATTCACAAGGAAATGTTGGAGTACTAAATGGTCTAAGATGATAAGGGGGTGGGTGGGAAAGAGGTGGGTGAATAGTAGAGGACACCAAGAGAAAATTGAATGAATAAGAAAAATAGGATATTCTATTACACACAAAGAGGGCATGGGAAGAGGAGGGGACAAATACTATTATAAGAAGGAGAGGAAGAGAGCATTAAGAGGTAATATTTAAACCTTATTCTCAGTGGAATTAACCCTGAGAGGGATGAGTAACTATATCCATTGAGATATAGAACTCTAACCCTACTGAGAAAGTCAGAAGGGATAAACCAAGTGGAACAGAGGAGTGGGGAGGTCAAAAAAGGGAGGGGAGATGAAGGGAGAGGGAATTCATTAGGCCTTAAAAATAAAAAGAGGGGAATAACAAGGGAGGGGGGTAAAAGGGTAGTAAATCAAGGGAGGGGACAAGGGTTGCTGGTTTAAAACAAATCTCTGGCTTAAAAGGAAATAGCCTAAGAAGAAGGGGTAGAAATAAGAAAGGATACCAAAACGTTTGGGGCATACACAACTGATAATTATAACTCTGAATGTGAATGGGATGATTGATTATACTAAATTAAAAAGCTTTTGCACAAACAAAAACAATGTAGCCAAAATCAGAAGGGAAACAACAAATTGGGAAAAAATCATTATAACAAAAAACTCTGACAGCAGTCTAATTACTCAAATATACAAGGAGTTAAATCAATTGTATAAAAAATCAATCCATTCCCCAATGGATAAATGGGCAAGGGACATGAATAGGCAATTTTCAGATAAAGAAATAAAAACTATCAATAAGCACATGAGAAAGTGCTTGAAATCTCTAATAATTAGAGAAATGCAAATCAGAACAATGCTGAGGTATCACCTCACACTTAGAAGAGTGGCTAAAATGATAGCCGGGGAGAGTAATGAATGTTGGAGAGGATATGGCCAAATTGGGACATTAATGCACTGCTGGTGGAGTTGTAAACTGATCCAACCATTCTGGATGGCAATTTGGAACTACGTTCAAAGGGCTATAAATGATTTTGCCTGCCCTTTGATCCAGCCATACCACTGTTGGGTCTGTACCTGAAAGAGATCATAGATAAACAGAATTGTATGAAAATATTTTTAGCTGCATTTTTTGTGGTGGCAAAAAACTGAAAAACGAGGGTATGTCCTTCAATTGGGGAATGGCTAAACAAACTGTGTATATGCTGGTGATGGAATATTATTGAGCTAAAAGGAATAATAAACTGTAGGAATTCCATGTGAACTGGAAAGACCTCCAGGAATTGCTGCAGAGTGAAAGGAGCAGAGTCAGAAGAACATTGTACACAGAGACCAATACACTGTGGTAAAATAGAATGTAATGGACTTCTGTACTAGCAGCAATGCAATGACAGAGGAAAATTCTGAGGGACTTATGGAAAAGAAACCTACCCACATTCAAAGGAAGAACTACAGGAGTGGAAACAGAACAAAAACAACCACTTGAACAAATGGGTTGAGGTGGACATGATTGGGGATGTAGACTCGAAACTACCACACCAAAGCAGCTATCAACAATTTGGAAATAAGTCTTGATCAATGACATATATTAAAACCAGAGGAAATGTGCATCGGCTATGGGGGATGGTGAAGCTTGGGGGGGTGAAGGGGAAAGTAAGAACTTGAATCATGTAACCATGATAACTTTTCTACAAAATAAAAATTATTAAAAAAAAACAAGAGAATTCAAGATCATTAAAAAAAGAAAAGGAACTAATGTTTCAATTAGACCAAACCAAGATGATGAATTTTTATTGTTAAATGTAAATGATTTTGAATTTCAATGTATAAAAAAATTGCTCTACTGATAAAATATTTATTTCATGATGCATTAATATATTATTTTAAGTCAAATAAATATTTCCACCCTCAGATCTTAAATAAAGTTTGCTCAAGTGAAGCATGACACAACTTTCACAAATAATCTAAGATGTTTTTCTCTTGGTGTTCATTCTAAATTTCATTTATTCTAATAAAAATTACTAAATGTTTATTTTTAGCTCTTCAGCAAGAGTTATAGCATAAAATATTCAATGTTACTGATTATTTGTTTAAGGAAAAGCATTGGTAATAAATACATTTCTAATACAAAACATATCCTAACTATAAACACACTAAAACTAAGTTAATCAGACTTTAATTACCCAGAATTCTACACTAACTGGCACTTCTCCCCATCTGCAGTACATGATGGAGGATTTTCATAATGGAATTTCTGGGGCCCTGAACAATGTAAAAATGCCTCCTGAAACATTAAGAAATATTTATTAAGCATAGTAAAGAATTAGTGATGAGTATATTTAAGATTTTTACATGTACTCATATGACAATGATACCTAAATAACTTAATAGTAACCAAAGTTATAGATTAATGAAAAGATCCAATTCCCCCATAATTCTAGGCAACAGAAAATTTACTATAATTAGTAATATATATGTATTTATTTTTATTATTATGACTATAAATTGGAAAAGAAGAAAGCCTTTTGTAATATTTGGGGGGACAGAATTAATATTTTCTTAAGATTAAGCATGTTATATAGAAGTTTATAGTATATAATTAGAATTCAGGAAATATAGTCAAGTAGAATAGAAAGAACAATGAAAATTGAGGGGAAAAGACTTGCATTTTATTTCTGACTTCAGTATTTACTTCTCATATGACTCAGGAAAGTTGATCATCTTCTCTGTGTAACATTTTCCTTACTATAAAATGAGGATTATTAGATTAGTTCAATTCAATATACATTTATTAAACGTTTACTATGTTAGAGGCACTGAGCTAGTGCTGTGCTAGTGCTGAGTATATGAAAAGAGGAAAATGACATTATCCTGAAGGAGTTTATGTGCTAGCATTGATTGTCTAAAAACTTTCTAAGAATTCTAAAATTTTATAATCATGTAATTCAATCCTCAGATGATTTCAAATTTATCTCATAGCAAATTGCAACAAAAATGTGTTGTTTTATTCAAATATAAACATGCATGTACATATAAAAACAGGCAAAAAAGTATGGACATGTGTTTATCTTTGGATTGATGGATATATCTGGACATTTTTTTTCTACAGGGCAAAGAATCCTTCAAATGACAACTCCCTTGACTGATGCCAATTAGTATATGTCCCATATCTAATGTATGTAAGAGGGTTGATTGGAGCTCTGAGACATTAAGTCATCTGTACAGTCACACAGCTATATGTTAGAGGCACAATCTAAGTTAGTTCTGCATGACCCTAAGGTTAAGTCTACCAATGGCCGATACATCACAGGTTTTATTTTCACTACTAAATAAGCACAACTATTTCCAGGACCTTGGAGAAAAATAAGATGGCATCAGGGTTATGTCATGATTCTATACTTTTCAAAAACAATAAAATAATGAAAATAATAAAAAAAAAGGAGTTAAGTAGAAAGGAAAAAGTCCTATTTTAGAAGTTTGGTTGTTTGGTTTCCTGGTTTGTCCCTGTGTGCTTACTGGGAGAGGGAACCATAGATATGGTAGAGGACCAAATAAGACAAGGGCAAAGAATTAAACTCCCATCCAAAAAGCCCAAAGATTTAAGGAGATGGGATGAAGCAGAAGCAGAATCTTTATATGTTGCCTCCTGGTCTTATACTAAGCTTCTTGCATATTTCCTGATAAGATGACAGATCCAAAGCAAGGACCAATTTCAGAGCTCACATGCCCAACCCTCTCATTTTACTCAAAGGTAATCCAAGGTTTAGAGAAATTATGTTAGTTGCCAGAGTCATATAGATAGAAGTAAAATTTGAACTGAGGACCTTTGACTCAAGAGGTTGGGATTTGTTTTGTTTTGTTTTGTTTTTCCCACCAATCTCTACCTCCAAAAAACTTTAGTGCTACATCACTGAAACATTTTCATTTAGGTTTGCAAGGATCCTGATTCCAAGATCTCTGCCCCTCCTCTTCCCAGAAGGAAACTTGCCAGCCTTTCTCCAGCATATTTAGTGGGAAAGGAAGGTGAAGAAGCATTAAATAGTACCCTCTATATAACAGGCATTATGCTAAGTGCTATAAAATATTATCTCATTTGATCCTCACAACCCTACAAGGCAATTTAACCCTTATTTTACATTTTAAGGAAATAAACAAAGAGAGGTTAAATGACTTGCCCAGAGTCATTCATCTAGCAAATACAGAAGATATAGTAAGATGCATTTTTGTGCAACAACAACAAAAAAATGAGTTGCATGGGTCTCCCTATCACAATTATTTCTTTATTCTTCATTTAAAAAGAGAGAAAAAACTAATTTTTTTGCAAAAAGACTTAGTTTTTACGTATATGTGTTTTTATATTTATATAAATACATTTATATTTATATAAATGTATATGTGTATTCATGAAGACAATAGGAAGTAGGATACCACATAATAAGTACTGGAGTTGGAATCAGGAATTCTTGTATTCCTCTGCCACTAATTAGTTGGGAGTTCTTGATTAGGATCTCTATTGTCTAATTTTTAATACAAAAGGGCAAAACTAAATTATCTCTTGTACATCTATCTAGATGCAGTGAATTGCTACATGGAGTATTTAAAGCTCTTGATTCAAAACTGTAGGGGAAATGATATTTTGAAAAAAAGTAAAATTCTATTTAGGGCAACTTGAATTTCCAATATGTCCACATATGTCCCGTAAGATCATTGTAGATTATTTTAGATTGTTTTTTGAAATAAAGATTGATGTTAGTGTAAATAAAACTGAGTGCCTTGCTATATAGGCTTATGTTAAGGACAGAGAATTTGGTTAATGGGGAGTAAAACATTGATTTCAATTGTATGGTTAAAGTAAATCATTTTGTTTCCTCCAAATATTGTGATGGGACAGACCCATATAGTTCTGTGGGATTTTTTTTATATAATGTCACCTGAAATGGGTTTGAAAGTACAAGATTTTAAGTAGGAATAAAACCAAGAGTTAGGTGTAATTGCTAAGTCATAATGAGAAGGAAGACTTTGAGAGATATCTCATCCTTGGTGACCAAAATATACCAATTAAAAAACAATAATAACAATTCTGAAAGCATTGATTAAAACAAAAAAATATGAATATTCAGAGAACTTGGTTCTGGAACTGAGAAATCTCTTTCTGGAAAGGAAATATCCATTCAACAAAGGGTCAGAGCTCAAAACAACCTCTCATAAGTATACATATATTAACTTTTCTAGAAGTTATAACAAAAAAAAGTTTCTGTTAACCCTTTTTCTTTTTTTTAACCCTTACCTTCCATCTTAGAATCAATACTATGTATTGATTCCAAGGCAGAAGAGCTGGAAGGGCTAGTATTAAGTGCCTTGAATTAAGTCACACATCTAGGAAGTATCTGAGGTCAGATTTGAACCTCTGGTCTCTGGGCCTGGCTCTCAATCCACACTGAGTCACCCAGCTGCCCCTGTTAATACTTTTTCTAAGAACTCCCACCAAACGCAATTGTTGAAAACAACAACAACAACGTCAAAAAATCCACAAGCCTGTGTCCAGTTCCCCGGTTATACTATGTGACTGGTAGAGACTTTTAAGAGATGAGGCCAGAATAAAACCTGATGGGAGAAGTATGATTCTATCACACAAAGATGTCAGAGGCCCACCAGGGTCAGAGTCTTGAATTCTTCTCATTCACATGTAAGCCTGACCCCAACATTCCCTAAATATATGCAACTCTAAGGGAACACCCTGGCTTTACGTGTTCTCATTGAGTGTCTGTTCCTATCACTGGTGTTGTAAGTAGTATGACCCTGCATAAGTAAGGAGAGTTTGTCCCTATGGCCCTTTGAAACCTCCAGAACTTTTTCTTTGTAGTTCTGTGGGAATAACAGCAACTCATGAATTCTGAATTATACCTTGGGAGAAGATACCTCAAAGGTTGAAATGTGCCTACAGTAGAAATCAAGGAGGCAGCAAGTAATAGATTTGGTGGCTTTAGAGAGAGGTAGAGTATTATAATAGAAAGGACATTGGAAATCAGGAAAAGTAGGCTTGAAAAATGGTTCCGACGGTTTTTTGGTTTTTTTGTTTTTGTTTTTTTGCTATGTCCATCAACAAACCACTTAACCTCTTTAGGCCTGATGCTTTTATTTTTTTAAAACCCTTACCTTCTGTCTTGGAGTCATTACTGTGTATTGGCTCCAAGGCAGAAGAGTGGTAAGGGTAGGCAATGGGGGTTAAGTGACTTGCTCAAGGTCACACAGCTGGGAAGTATCTGAGGCCAGATTTGAACCTAGGACCTCCTGTCTCTAGGCCTGACTCTCAATCCACTGAGCTACCCAGCTGCCCCCAGGCCTGATGCTTTTATAAAGAAAACTTGAAGGCAGCTAGGTGGCTCAGTGGGTTGAGAGCTAGCTCTAGAGTCTAAAAATCCTGAGTTCAAATTTGGCCTCAGATACTACTTAAGTGTGTGATCCCAGGCAAGTTACGTAACTCTCATTGCCTAGTCCTTATGGTTCTTCTTCTTGGAATCAATACACATCTAAGACAGAAGATAAGGGTTCAAAAAATAAAAGAGAGAGAGAGAACTCATTTAATAATTGGAAGCTTGGTTCCAGTTTCAAACCAGAACTTACTGTATGTATGTCCTTGGAAAAGTCATTTAAACTCTTTAAGACTCTTACCTCTTGTTTCAAATAACGAATTTGGATTGGAATATGGATGTTCGCCTTTATTTTTATAGTGATACATAATTGAGGTGTTTTTAAAAATATTTTTAAGGGGGAAATACTGGGAATTCCTGGATTGCCTAGGAAAGGAAGACCCAGAAAACAATGAAAACAAATGGACATGATGGACCTTATATCATTGAAATTCATAGGCTCATTCATGTAAAGCTCTGGAGTCAACCCTCTAAGTCATTTTTCGGATGAGGAGTGAGACCCAGAGAGAAGTTCATTTACCTAGCCAGGATCACAGTTAGTATGTTGCTAATGTGGAATTTGAACCCAAGTCCTCTGTGGCCTGAGGCACTTGTCTTCCTACTGGATGCTACTATCTCCTTTATTTCCTCTCTGTGTCTATGGGATGCTGTATTTGACGCTCTCCAGAGACTCCAGATCAGGGAAAATCTCTGCTTACACTGTTCTATTGAAATGATAACTACACATCAGCACCATTTCTAATTACAGAGAAGGGCAATGCTACCCGTTAGTCTGCCTGCATCTCTTCAAGAGACTCTTCTGTTAGATTAACACCACCAGCAAAATGCCATGCAAGGTAGACAGAAGCCAAATCCCCTGGAAGCTACCCCCATTAAACTCTGTGTAGCTCCAATTGCAATTTAATAATATACATGTAATGAAACTCATAGTCGGATATTTGAAAGCCCTCAGAAAGCCCTTACTAAGGTGAAAATGTAAGTGCTATTCTAATTACCAAGCATGCCGGGAGATTAACAGACCTCATCAACAAGAACGTTTCTCCAAGTGAGCAGGACTCAGCACCCTCATCCACCTATTGTTTGCTTCCACTTTAGGGATGCTTTAAGGCTGATAGTTCTAGGCTTACATATGGATTAAGCAGCCAGGGAGGAGAAACACTTCAGCATATAATGAGTGAATAAGGGGAGGAAGCCATTCCTGGGACCAGACTGTCACCGCAGCAATAGGCAGCCAAGTTTAGTTGGTGTTCTTTGTCTGCCCACCCACTAAACTTCATCCTTCCGGCCGTTCTCTCCAGCTCTCTGTTCAGTTTAGAAACAAGACATAATATTGCATTTCTCGTTTCAAGCTCCAGATATAATATCATAACACAGATTGTTGGTGTCTTCCCCCTTCTCCATGGTTCTCAGGAGGAGTTGGATTGAAAACTGGGAATAAGTCAAGTGCTAAATTCAATATCCAGAATGTAGGAAGGTTTCTCAAAGGAATATGTTTACATGATAATATGCTCATTCTGTTTAAAGCTTCTTTTAGAATGCAAACATTCTTCACTCTTATCAAAAGCAAAAGGCTTTTACTTGCCTTTTCTCTTCAACAATGATTTTCCCCTTCTACTACATAAGAGTGTACACACACACACACACACACACACACACACACACACACACACAGGCACACACACAAATCCCCAGATAATGCTTTTAAAAATACACTGATAATACCGGAGGCATATTTATGAAGCCAAAATACTAAAAGTCAGACTAGCATCCAGATGTCTTTCTTTTCCTGAATTCAAACATTTTCTTTAGCTCTAAGGGGGAAAAAATAAAAAAAGAAAAAGCACAAAGTGAGAATTTACCTGAGCCAAAAAGACATCCAGTCTGGGAAAAGAGTATCTGACCCAAAGGAGGCTTAATATCTGCTACTTGCATCCTCATTGCTCCCTAATTTTTGTATAATGTAGAGATTAAAATTAATATGCAAAGAACTAAATATTATAATTTTATAAAGTTTTATTAATAATAAACAAAAAAGAAAACTAACTAAAAGGTACTAACCAGCCCACTCCCAAGAGCAAAAGAGGAAGAGGGAGGAGTTACAGCCAACTATAAAACGATATAACATGACAACACAAACGTGGAGGCGCAGGAGAGATTAAAGGCAATTTGGGGAAACAGTAAGGGACTTATGGGGGATGTAGTCCAAAGTTCAAAATCTCTGTTTATACAATAACTGCAGTGAAAAGTATATGGATCATCATTTCAGTGACTCATAAAGTAATATATTGACTGGAATTATTATGTGCCTCAAAGAACTAAGTCTTCTGAATTGGTCTAGTTAGGTAGGTTGTTTCTAAATTAGGTTAGTTCCAGTTTTCTTGTCTTCCTTCAACTCAATTCAAACACTTTTTAAGCATCTACTGAGTGCCAAATAACTATTCTAGATTGTAAGTTCCTTGAGGGCAGAGAGTGCCTTCTTTTTAATTGTATTTTTATTTGGAGAAGGGAAAGGAGAGCAGGAGTGGAGAGAGGAGAAATGAGAAAGAAGGAGCATTAATAACTGGGAAGAGAGCATCATGAAAGTTCTTAAGTTGAATTTGGCACTTGGAATATAATTTGAATTGAAATGTACTCAAAGGCAATCTCATCAAATCATTCCTGAACAAGTGTACTCTCTATTATATGTCCAATTTGCAGATAACTCAAAGTAGGAAGGAATAGCCAATATACTGGATAAAAGAATTGTGATAGAAAAAAATTCTTAGTAAGCAAGAACACTCATTTTTAACATTTGTTAATAGAATTAAAATATTTCCTGCAAGATGTTTAGAAATTACTGTTATTTTTCTGAGAAAGCTACATGGAGATTTTGCTACAATAATTCATAATACATCATTTTTATTACAATTGAGGCAGCCAGTCAGATAAACTCCTTCTGATAAGGAAAATGTAACCTTTTGGGAAACACAATCAGTGGTTGCCAGGAAATGCAGAGTGGGTTCACAAAGAAAGTCTAATCATATCTTCAGTCTCATTAGTAATAAATGTCATTATTAGTTCAATAATAACCTAGAATCTGAATTCAAATATTTCCTAGGCTTTTCTTTTCTTCTCTTCTTGTTGGCACTTCAAGTATATATATAGTATTTTATTCAGTATTTAACATAAAGAGTGGATTCCTGTTCAGAGCCCTTCATTGTTCTTTCTTCTAAAAGTTCAAAGCAGTAACTATTCTATTGCCCAGTACAGAGAAAACAGCATTTCTTGTCAAAGAAAAAAAAATTGCCAAAAAGGGTTCCTTCACAGTTTTATAAAGTAATTTAGCAAGTTTTTGCAGAGGACAGCATGCTGAAACATCAAAACCACTTCTCTTTTAAAGGATCATTTAGATACCACAGCGTAATCTTAAATAGAAGATTTATCATGTTATCATAGTGTCTGTTAAATTTGTATTTTAGCTGGAGAGGGAAAGGGTATCAAAGAAGCCATTCCCAAGCTATAGTTATACCCAACTGAAGAGGTGTAGTAATATTCAAGGAGACTCAGTAACCCTGGTATCAAGGGCTTACTGAGCTCTTTTCTTGATCTTCCATCTTTGGTGTCTACCTGGCACTCAACTCTCATCTGTGGCTCCAAGAAACTATTGCATATTCAGTAGTCACACTCCAGTAAATCATTTCAGCAGATGGGCTAAACCAGGTTGTGGGTAACTTGAAAAGTCACAAACCCAATGGCGAGTAGGAGGGGTATCTGCGTGGAAGCATGTGAAAACTTTCTTCAATGGAATGGGAAGATGAGAAAAACTTGCTAAAATGGTCATGAAACAAATTAAAGTAGCTGCTATAGAATGCTTAGGCCTTGGTCAGACATGAAAGATGCCACAGTCATTCACTGGACCCTTGCTCATCACCAAAAATATCTTTACTTTTGCTTTGCCACTGGTGAGGTTGAAGACTTTGTGCAATTTTGTCTCATTTAAATCCAATTCACAAATCAAGACATCACAATTACTGTCCTCTTTGGAAACAAAGGAAAAATGGGGCAACTAAGTGGCTCAGTGAATAGAGTGCCAGACCTGGAGATGGGAAGTCCTGGGTTCAATAGCCTCAGATATTTCCTAGCTGTGTGACTCCTGGCAAGTCACTAAACTCCCATTGTCTAGCCCTTACCACATTTCTGCCTTAGAACCAATACTTAGTGTTGGTGTATCACAATGGGTAGCTTAGGCAAGGGGGCCACAGCTAAATGTTACTTTAGCTATTCTCAATGGGTGCCATTTTGGAAGAACTTCATCTCATATGTCCAAGTAAATCTCCTTTAGCTTGCTACTGGATGAACTATGAATGTCTCACTTTGTTTTAATATTGTCTGGTCTATGCATTTCAGACCACAAATAATATTTTTTTCTTTTTGGACAATAGCAATTTATAGAACAATCTATTAAGGTATAGATTTTTTTAAAGGAGCAATTTTATCTATAAAATCTTTTAATTTCATTGATGATTTAAAAACATAATCAAGTTTCATAAAATAAAAGCACAGATAGATGGAAAGAAGACATCTTACAGGTTAAATGACTTGCCTAATGTCATATAACTATTGATTGACTGTACTTTCATTTTTTTCCAAGTATAATAAACACTTTCTGACACTTTGTGATCCATGTTCTCTTCCTCTTTCTCTTCTCCTTCTTCTCCCAGATATGACAGGTAATATGATATAATTTCTACATGTGCTATCATGCAATGCATAATTCTATGTTTGTCATATTGTGAAACAAGAAAAATGTTCAGGAAATAAAGAGAAGATGCAATACTTCAATCTACATTCAGACTCCATCAATTCCTTTTATGGCAGTAGATAGTCTTTTTCATTATGAGCTTCTTAGAATTGTCCTGGTTCATTGTCTTGTTGATAATACTTATGTCATTCACAGTCTATAATCATACATTATTCTTGTTGCTATATACAACATTTTCCTGGTTCTGTTCACTTCATTTTATACCACTTCATATGTATTTCCTGTTTTTTTGTGATCATCTTGTTTGTCATTTCATATGGGACAATAGTATTCCATTATAATCATATACCACAACTTGTTCAGCCTTTCCCTAGTTGATGGACTTTTTTTTAATTTCAAGTTCTTTGCCACCACAAAAAGAGCTGCTATACATATTTTTATATAAGTAGGTACCTACCAATTATTCTTGATCTCCTTGGGGTTTAGACCCAGTAGCTGTATTGTTGGGTCAAGTGGTATATAGAGTTTGATGACACCTTAGTCATGGTTCCAAATTGCTCTTCAGAATGGTCATATCCATTCACAACTCCATCAACAGTGTATTTTCCACATCCCCTCAAACACTGAATATTTTAGATTTTTTGTTATATTAATCAGTCTGATAGGCATGAGGGTTATATAGCCTCAGGGTTATTTTAATTGTTATTTCTTTAATTAATAGTCATCTGGAGCACTTTTTTCAAATGATCAAAGATAAATTTTTTTTGTCTGAGAATTGCAGGTTCAAATCCTTTGGCCAGCTGTCAATTGGTGAATGTTTTACATTCATATAAATCTATCTCAGTTCTTTTTCTCTATGTATCTATTTGAGAAATGAGGCCTTTTTCAGAGATAATTGCTCTAAAGGCTAAAAAAGGCTTATTTTTCTAATCTGTTGTTTCCTTTCTGCTTTGGTTACATTGGTTTTGTTTGTTCCAAGACTTTTTTTTAAATTTAATGTAATCAAAATGAATCTATTTTACATATCAAAATGTTCGCTATGTTGTAAGTGGTCATAAATTTTTCCTTCACAAATTGATGTAAACTATTTTGAACTTCCCTAATTTGTTTATGAAATCAATTTTTATTTCTAAATCCTGTATCTATTATGACTTTAGCTTGGTATATTGAGTGAGGTGCCAGTCTATGTTTTAGCCATACTGTTTTCCAGTTTTCCTAGCAGTTTTTCTCCTAGAATTTCCCATTAAAAGAGAAAGTCCTAGCTCTATTTCTGAAGACAATATCATTGAAGATTTGATAGTAATATCAATATCAAATAAAATTTTGTTTACTGTATGAGATATTTTAGAAAGAATGAAACTGAAATGATGATAAAGATGTTCTAATGAGGTAAATTTTTCCTAGAGAAGGCATATTATTAAATATGCTCAGTTGTCATTCTTGGTGGGGTGGATGAAAGTGATCTTGGGTTAATGAGTAACTATCAAAAAGATAGGAATGCCCAGTCTTTGAGGCAATCTTCAGTTCAAGAAATCCAGAGATTCTGGACGCCATTAGTTTGTAGGTGAATTCTCACAGACAGGACTATTTCAACTCTCTTAAACTGTAGGTTTAATAATATTGCCCTTCTAACTGTGGGAATAGAAACATAGAAGAAAAACAACTGCTTGAACACAAGGATTGATGGGGATATGATTTGGGATGTAACTCTAAACAACAACCCCAGTGCAACTATCAATGATATGGAAATAGATCTTGATCAATGATACGTGTAACAACCCAGTGGAATTGCACATCGGCTATGGGGAGGGTGGGGGGGCATTTGGTGGGGTAGAGAAAGGACATGAATCATGGAAACATGGAAAAATATTCTAAAAACTTTTAAAAATTAATAAAAGAAAACCCCAAAGAGAGTCACAAAGAGTCAGAAATGACTGAAATAACTAAACAAAAATAACAAGGGATCATAGACAAAATAGAAGAAAGCTTCTGAAGTATCATGGAGGATTCATTAAAAGACATGTATAAGAATACACAGGATGAACTAGCATGAAGGAATTTTATTTTGCAATTAAGGGATTACCTACACCTGTGGAGTTATATGGCCTTCAAAGTTTCAAAAGTGTTACACTGAGTAAAATTGTCAAAATATTTCAATATTAAAAAAATAATATTGCTTTTCTATTTTGTAAATTCATGTTCCCCTCTATCATCTTCATTACTAAATATAAAATCTTTAGTCTTTCTTTTAAGGCCCTTTATAGCATCTTTCCTTTTTTACCTTTCCAATCATCTTATACTTCATTCCCCTTTAAGTCCAGCAAAACTGGTCTCTTTCCTTTTCCTTTAAAATGAAACCTTGTCTTCAAACTTAGAAAAATTTTACCAGATATCCTCTTTGTCTAGACTTCTTTATTTTCTCATCTCTATCTCTTGGCTGCCCTGGTCGAAACTAATGTCTTGCCTTCTGCAAGAAATATTTTCAAGTTTTCTTTCATCTTTATGTCTTTCTTCTGAGATTATTTCCCATCTATCCTACATATATTGTGTTTATAGATAGTTGTTTATATGTTGTCTCCTGCAAGCTTGTGTAGGTCAGGAGCTGGTTGCTGGTCTTTTGTTGTTTGTTTGTTTGAGTGTTGTGTTTTGTATTTTTTGACTTAGTATCCTTAGCATTTAAAGAGTATCTGACACATAGCAAGCACTTGGTGAAAGCTTGTTAATTAAGTTAACCATTTTCTGGAAAGGATATGTTCTTTCAAGAAGAATGAGCTGAAGACTTTCCATAAGGGTTAAAAATTAAAGGTTGTACTAAATGTATAAAAATGTGGTTGCTGAAAATATATTATTCCAGTCAGGATGATTTTTATGCTAATTTATTTACAAAAGGAGAAAAAGTGAAAGTAAGGAAGTGAGAGAGAGTAGATAATTACTCCTGCCAGGTGTGAACCACACAGGGCTTCAGAGGCCACAGCAAAGGGGGCCCCAGAGGTAAATTAAACAAGGATTCTAGCCAGAAGGCCTCCTCCTAGATGAGAGGCCTCTCCCAAGATTAGTAGCTCCAGAAAACAAACAAAAAAACAAACAGGAAAAGGAGTTAGCCTTTTTCACTCACCCACGTGGTAGTTTAAAGGAAGAGATTCAAGAACAGTCTCACCAAATTACAGAGTCTCAGGTCCACAAAGCAGATCCTTCACCAGCCTCCAACTCAAACTCAAACTCGGAACTCCAAAGAACTGTGAAGGACTCACTTCACAGGAAGTTGCCATTGCTTTTAAAAACCCTTCTTTGTGTCACTTCCTTGCATTCCTTCTACTTCACATGGACCAATTATAGCTTTAGCTTTGCTTGGGACTTTAGACTGCTTTAGATTGCACAGGGGGCAGTTGGTCATTTCTGATTCATCACTCACTATAGCACACATGGGTCAGAGATCTCCTCATACTTAAGGGTAAGTGGGATGTATACCCTTCTGGTGATTAAATCTAAAAGTGAGCAAGGGGAGAGTTAATCCCATCTTCACACTTAGCAGACACCATCAGAAATTGTTATGATATATAGAGTTGAGGTGACATGTAAAATGTCTAATTAGTTCTGCAAATTGCTTTTTGTTCTAATGGGGTTGACATGTGATCATTCTAGCAGATTCCAAAAGTAGTTGTAATTTAAGCAACTGTATCATGTTTTCAAACATATTCTTATTGATTCTTCTGAAACTTTTATGTTTAGCATTTCTTTTTAGGGTAGGAATAAATTAGTTGTCCCATATGTAATTCATACTCCATTTTATGCATATCCCATTTTTTCATCTCTTTTCAGAAAAAAAAACCTAAATATAAAGCTTGGCCTAATCTATAAGTAAATTGTCCCAGGATTCCAGAACCATATTTAAAATATTTCACCTAGTATGAATATTTGTTTTATTTGCCCTCCAAAGAGTTCCAAAAATCCAAAATACATGAAGCCAACATCCCCGGAATGGTACTTGGTAAAATAGTATGGAAGGATAAACAGATTCATAAACTATGATATATGCCTCAAAAAAGTTGTATACGTTATCTCATGGCCAGCTTGTGGTAAAGAGCTTTAACTCTATGAATAGCAAGCTTGCTCCTGGATCCTAGTGTGGGTCTAGACAGGGAAGGACAAGAAATGACATAAAAGACCCTTTATCTCAGGAGTTCCATAAGCACAGCTTTATGAAGTCAGAGGATATATGTAATCTAAACTGGCACTGCTTAAATGAAATGACTTTAAAATGAAGAAGGCTGACCTTCATTAAATGGGAATACTCACTTTCTGTTAATAATCCAATTTCAAAGAAAACAATGGAGACTTGAAATGAAACAGAAAAGACAACAACTAGAATTCTAATACTGTTTATGTGCATTTACATTTATAATAGTTCAATTAAGTAGATCCATGTCTTTCATCTCATTTAGACAGTTATTTTGAGATCATAAAAAAGAATGTGTGTGAAGAACTCAGAAAGATTATTTAAGTTTTTTTTAGAACACTGATAATGTGATTTTGATGAGTATGAATGAATTAGAAATACATACAGATGAGAAGCAAAGGGGTTTTAGATTAAAAGAAAAAAGGCTTTTCAAAATATAAAATATTTTCAAGGGCCATGAAGAATGGGAAACTGGAAGAAAATAAAAATCAGATGTAAGAAATGTAAAGGACATAAATAGGAAATATTTTTCTTAAAAATTAGTTGGTTTATATGAATTGGAAGATTTCATAGGTATAATTTATTTTTTACCTGCTTAGTAACAAGTTTCACTATGTTCTTTTTGCCCGAGTATAAAAAAAAAACGCCAGACTAAATCTGAAAGAAATCAGGCTTTAAGAAATTAACCATAGTAATTAACATAGAAATAATTACTCTGCATATGGTTTTATTATCATGACTTATTGAGCCTGATTTTCTTGGTGCCTGCATTAGTCTTTGGCTATAGGTTAGGCATTTTGTAATGATGAATCATATTCAATAAATTATTATACTTCTAAATTATATGTTAAGGTATAAAACTGATAGAAGGGCAGAGGGGAGGGTCTTCATGGTCCAGTGATAATTACAGTTCACATTCATATTATCCTGTACAGTTTATCATTATTAATAATTATTAAAACTCAAACTTATGGAATTTTAAAGTTTACAAAGTGCCTCTTCCTCTGTCTCTCCTCTTCTTTCTCTTTCTCAGGTCTGTGTATACACCACACAACACACACAAACACACACACTCACAAGCACACATGCACACATATACACACACACTCTCAGAACAATGCCCAAAATAAGTAATATTGTCTCCAGTTTGCAAAAGAGTTAATTAAAGAGATTCTAGATTTGAAGTTAGAGACTGTGAGTTAAACCTTTCCCTTTCATCTTCATGACCCTTAGAAAATTACTGTGAATTTTTAAAAAATTATCTTACTATGAAAAGTGAATTACATCATTTATATGAACTACCATGTTTTCCTCATCTGCAACAGAAGAGGGTTGAATTTAGATCATCTTTAAAGTTCCTTCTAGTCCCAAATCTATCATCCTAAATGATGCTAATATATAAATTACTTGACAATAAGTGGCAAAACCGTAAAAGAAACTTGGAGCCTTTGGGTTCCAAGTGCTGTATTCTTTGAAATTATGTCTGAATATTGGACCTAGTGTCAGGAAATCCCAAGTTCAAGTTCTATCTCTGTTGTTTATGAGTTGCTTGCTCATTGGAAAATTACTTAACCTCTCTGAAGTTGTTTCCTTATCTATAAAATGAGGGTGGGGGAAAGCCTTATTCCCAAGGACTTTATGGTGGATCTCAAAGCACCTAATAAATATAAAGATTTTAGTAACCCTTAAAGTGCTAGATAGATATGAGTTATTATTAGTTCATCAAAATGATGATGTATTGGATATTGAACAACAAAAATATGTTTAATTAGCATTCCTTTTACAAAAGTTTTCTCATATATAAATTCTGAAACAAAGACTGCTGGCCGGAGTTGGGAATTTCTCAGGTAACATATGATTGATAAAATTCACTTTTCATAATATGATAATTCCTTTTTTTTCAGCAGCATATCTTGTTTTTTATTGGTTATTGTAGTTAGTAGCATAAAGCCTAAAATTGTAAAAAAATGAAGGCCATTATGAGATTTCATATAGAAAATCATGATTGCAGATAACATGCTTTTGTATTAGAATAATTGAAATCTGAAGGAAAACTGCACAGTTGAAAAAATCTTATTCATAATTACTTTTGGATTTTGTGAGGAAATTTTGTGATTAGTTGATAGATATTCCTATCTCATATGTTTCCACAGTACTATATGGGAAAATAAAAAAGACATTTTAGATGAAATTGTTACTCAGTTTTCCACTAGCTTAAAATAAACTTATTTCAAAAGAATTAACTATTTCAGAGATAGGTGGGAGGAAAGGGAAGCAATATAGAATACTGGAGAAAAGCTGTGGATTTGGAGTCTAAGTCAACAAACATTTATTAAGTGATTAATATGTGGCAGGATCTGTGTTAAATGTTGGGAATACAATTACTATGAGAAAGACTGTCCCTGCTATCAAGTTGCTGACCTAATGGGGAAAGACCGTACATAAAAAGGAAGTCTTGTGCATGATAGAGAAAATCTGATGTGCAGCCTAGAGAGGAATAAAGAAGGACCTGGCTTTGCCTAAGAGGACCATAAATTTAGATTTTGAAGGAATCTTAGAGATAATCAAGTCTAACTCCCACATTTTATAGATGTGGAAACGTAGACTAAGAGCACCTAAGTGGCTTGCTCAGGGTGACAAAGCTAGTGTCAAAGGTGAGATTCAAGGCCTTTCTTTAGATTCTAAATATGATAATACTTTTAAACACTCTCCATACTCACTAGGTTGTAAGACAACTCTATTATCTTTATAGAAAATATTAGCCCATGCAGTTTGCACTACTTTAACTAATCTGTTTATGTGCATTTACATTTCTAATAACTCAGTAAGTAGAAATATGTCTTTCATCTCATATAGCCAGTTATTTTGAAATTGAATATAAAAGGAATAGGTAGGAAGAATTGTTCAACTAGCTAGTACAATGAAGAGAGCTCTGGACCCAAAGTCAGAAAGACTTTAGTTGAAATCCAGCTCAGACACTTAATAACTATGAGACTTGGAAAAGTAACTTAACCCTGTTTGCCTCAGTTCCATAATCTATAAAATGAACTGGAGAAGGAAATGGCAAACTACCCAGTATCTTCGGGGGAGAGGGGAGGAAGGCAGCACACAGAATCAGACATGACTGAAAAGATTAAGCAACAAGTGATATGAGAAAAAGAAATATAGAAAGAAATGTAAAAGATCTCTTCTCCATTCCTGATGAGGGAATGCTATAGAAAAATCAGCAATGAATATTGCAAGATAAACCAAACACCTGCCTAATCAGAAAGAAATGAAAGCTCATTTAAAACTGGCACATCATCAACTCAAGAGTGAGATTCAATCAGCAGACAATAGAAAGGAGTTCCTTTCCCCAGCACTATAGAATCATTGCTTTGACTTGCTTGATATTTTTACAGTTAGGATTGTTACAGGTTTATGTATGCCTTGCATAAGTCAAATTGCTTACTGCTACTATTCTATCTCAGAGGGCTTAGAAAACAGCATTTGTTCTCCTCTCTGGAATGACACCAGTTACATATAAACCAGTTTGAGAATGTATAGACAATTCCTAAGTATGATGAAGTTCCCACATTCTATCAGAAAAGTCCCCAGTGCAAAGACACCCCAGTTGTAAGTACCATTCCCCTTTAGTCTAAAGCTTATTCTAATTTCATTAACACATCACAGTATCTTATAATTTTAAGCAGGGTGCAGAGACAATTGAACAAATTAATCAACTTACACTCCTTAAATATACAAGTTGTCCCCAAAGTCTTAGTACAGTTGCACCTCATCATTTCCTTCCTAGCTTATATCTGGGATTTCATCTTGGTTTCCAGTAACATCTTCCTGCAAGATTATATCAATTCGAAAACCCATACCTCCTCATTCCCAAGTGTCTCTGAGATTCCATCCTTCATCTGATTTGAAAAGAATAGAAGATGATCATGGAGAATTTCTCCCAGATCCTTCTCCATTTAAGGAAGAGGCCTAGTAGTATACATCTCATCATTTCCCATAAGACTGCAGGTCTTCATCATGTTATTAAACCAAATATTCCCCTCCCACTTCCTTTCTAGTTTATTTCTATATTTTGTCTTCCCTGTTGAGATTATGAGCTCCTTGAGGCAAAGACCATCTTTTGCCTTTCTTCATATCTCAAGTAGTTAGCACAGTGTCTAGCAAACATCAAGTACTAAATTAATGTTTATTGACTATTTTATGATTCAATAATCTTAGAAATATAAATGGTTCAGACATAACAATATTTAGAAGATTAGTTGCTTAATATTTTAAAATATTAGTATGTTTTTTTTGAAATTTCAGTATATCCCCCATCTCATTTGAAAGTCTGGTGCTTAAAGAGATGGTGATTTCCCATCAGGAAGCTAATAGGGTTAGAGTAAGGAATATTCCCCGACTTGGCTTTCTGATAAGAACCCAGTCAAAATTCAACCTTGGCCTTGGTCTGTTCTGAAACCAATGAGACCTTTTGTGTTTTGATATGACATAATTTATAACTTCTGCACATCTGCAAAGTTTTGGGGGGGTTCTTTTGTGTGAAATGAGTCTTGAAATATATATATAAACTCCATGCTCCTGAAGAAAGAGCTCGAAGCATGAGTTAAAAGATGTTCAGTGTCCTTTATTTCCTTATCAACTAAACTGTCCTTATCAGATTATCAGAGATGATAAAAAGATCTAGAGAGGTAACTTCATCAACTTTCTTGCTCTTTGCACATTATAGGATTTATCCTCTATGGCAGGTCCACTCACATTCCACTAACCTGCTCATTATTTGGAATACTTTTCTCTCTAGTCCTTTGAGACAAACCTTGTATGTTATGTTTTGTTTTGTTTTTCATCCCAAATGTCATCCAAAGTTTTGGCCATTTTATTTTTACCCTTAAGCATAACTGTGGCTCAAGATAGTTGCCTGAAGGTAGGCCACTAAAAATCTAAACATATAAGGCCATTTTCCTTCCATTTTTAATTAACTTGCTATAAATTCCAAGATGTGGCCATTTGTTCAAATTGCATGCCTAGAGTGTAGAATGCAACTTACAAGATTTAGAGGCCTTATTCTATTCAGGTCTATATTAACATGCACTTATATTTTATTATTCTTTTGACTGTCCTGAATGATTCAGTTACGACTATCTGAATTAGGTTCCCTAGCTATGACTAACCTTTAATAATAAGTAAAAATATGACATGTAAACCAAAGAGTCACTGCATTTAGAAACTGCGGAAGGCTTCATAAAGTGCACTAGGAAAACTGATGCAGGGTCATGTTTAACATTTCCTTTTTTAATCATTTGTATTTGAAAAACTCATTTAAAATATAAAAGATTACAGGACTTGAATAAATAAAAAATGATAATTTAAAGTTTATTAGATTTTATCTGCATAAGGAAACAACTAAGATGGCATACATAATTTCTAGGATGTTGTCTGAGTCAAAGATGGAGTTAATTGACTTGGTCAAATTCTTAGAAGCAGTAATTATCATAATAAGTAAATATCATAAATATGAACTCAGGTCTTTCTGACTCCAAAGTTCAATCTTCATTAATCTCTTCCAGTACAAGAATATGAAAGAGTGATTTCAACTGGGTGATGCAGACATTAAAGAATTCAAGAGTTGGACATGTATCTGAGGGCTAGAAGTGTGCTAGGAAAGCTTCACAGAGATGGCAAGACTTGCATTATATATTGAATGATGAAAAGGACTGACATAATAAAAAAATAAAACCCAAGAGGGGCATTTCATTGTTTGTTTCAGTTTTGTGGTAGTTGAAGAAAGAGATATTGACCCATGGGGAAAATACCTCTTGGTGGATACATATCAGTAATTTGTTTGAAATTTTTTCATAGAGCTTCCTACAAGAAATAAGATATTGAGCAACTAGTCTAGAGACACATAGCCAGTATGTGAGGCCTTATTTAAACTCAGTTCTTTCAAACTCCAAAGCTGGTCTTCTATCCACTGTGCCAGTTCACATCTCTGGCCTCTCTATAAATGCAGATAAGTACATTAAACAAATCCATTTTTCTATTGACCTGTAATTAATGATTATTCTTATTAACTTTGTGAAGTAACATCTTTTTTATGGAGTCAAATTTTAAATGTTATTGTTTTTCAGTTGTTTCAGTAATGTGCAGCTCTTCTTGACCCCATTGGGAGTTTTCTTGGCAAAGATACTGAGGTGGTTGGCCATTTCCTTCTAATGCTCATTTTATAAATTTTGAAATTAAACTGAAGAGAATTAAGTGACATGCCTAGGGTCACATAGCCAGTGAGTGGCTCACTCTCAGTGAGTCTTTCTTATCTAGGCACTGTGCTAAACACTGGAGATATAAAGAAATGTACAAGCCAAATTTTAACTGATGAAGATGAATCTTCTTGATTCTAATACCAATGTTGCATTGATTTTGTGAGAATGGAGGCAAAGGATGGAATTCTTGCAGGGGGCACAGAATTTTGGAAGAAGGAAGGACCAAATGACATTTGGAAGAGAAGGGACTTCTGGGAAGTTTGGACCTAAGAGAGGGTCCTTGGAATGAAGAGCTCATGGAAGGGAGATGTAGGAATTGAGCTCTGAACAACCAGAAGACATCTTTGAGGTTCCTGACCTCTAGAGAAGACTTGCTATTGAAGATTTGATAACATCTTGACATCTCCTGATTACATGAAGTGCTATTCAATATTTAGAGATTCTGGACTCCTTAGAGAGCAGTTCCCTGAACCCCTCATTCCTTGAAGCTTGCCTTATACCGTCCCTCTTCTAGAATAACAAACTGAATAGATACTTAGGCAATAGAATTAGCTGGGAAGGGCAGGTGAAACTCTAGATCGAGACAGACTTGGTCTCTCCAGGGCAAAGGACCTGTTAGGGGAAACTATGTTAGAGTCACTTGCACCCACTGTCCTCCATTATCCTGCATCTATTCCTTTAGTCCTATAATTACAATAAATACTAGAAAAGATCAGATCCTCTTCAGATCCATTTGGCAGACTGCTAGAGGAGGGAGCGTTGCAGATAAGTCAAGCTATGTAAGGCTATCTGTAAGCCTGACCACCTGTGGTGAAGTGGGAGGAGGCTTCTGTGAACCCTGGTTTGCAGCAACATTGAGCCAGGTCAACACATACCCCACCTTGTGGGGTAACCTTTCCTTCAGCCCCCCCCCAAGGGCAGCACACCCTCCTAGGGTTCCCCAGTTTCCAAGGGACCCCCATAAAATCTCATAGTTAGGGGATAGCAGTGGGTAAGGAGGGGATTGCTACACAGACATCTCCTTGTTCCCAACTATATCCCCCTCCTCAATTAGCTCCCCAATACAATTTGCATAATTGATATTGGTTCTAATAGGGTTCATGTCCATTAGTTTGGCCATTTTGACTAGAACTGCTGTTTCAGATCAAGAAATTATTTATAAAACCATGAAGTCTCTCCTTAAGTAGTATCAAAAGGTGACTTGAGAGCCATTTAAAAATTCGTATTTATATAAAGTTTTAAAGTTAATAAATTACTATACACATGTGTGTGTATTTATATATATATATATAGATAGATATGTATAAGTATAAATATATATATATATATAAAGAGAGAGAGAGAGAGAGAGAGAGAGAATCAGAGAAAGAGAAACAGAGACAGACATATACAGAGATAGTTTAATTCAAAGCAGCTTCACAACAACCCTTTCTGTCAAGTCTATTACAAATATTATCCCCTCTTTATATCTGAGGAAATTGAACCACAGAAAATCCGAGTGACTTCCCTTAGAGTTATATAGCTGCTAAGTACAAGAGGCAAAATTTGGACCAATTTCGTCTTGTCACCAAGTCCAGCATTCAGTCTACTATGTTATGAAGGCTCTCAGTGTGCTCACAGTTTTGTGTAGGTAGAATTACATAGAGTGATTTCCAGCTTTCTACAGTATTGACTTTGCTACTGCACATAGGAATGCAAGGTGTTTAGACCAATATAGAAACATGTTCAGATGTTTTTCTTGATAACAGGAAAATTCGGTGATATTACATTGAGTATAAGTCAATTTCAGACCAATATATTGAATACCTATTATGTCCAAGGAATTGAGTTAAGGACTAAAGAGAGTATACAGTTGGAAAAGCAATAAAACCTGTCTTTCAGGAGGTTATAAACTTGGAAAGGACTTGCAACCTCTCCTGTGGAATCGAGGGAACAAAATGTATACAGAACCCAAGTGCCATAACTATTTGTGTAATTTTATTAAGCTATCTACAAAGTTCTTAGCTTAAGAGTGGCTAATAGATGATTGTCTGTGGAAACCAATTAGACATCAGTGAAGTTTAACAAACTTGGTATTACCAACATGTCTATGAGATTTTCAGGTCACATTTTAATTGCTTGCTGGTTGCCAGAATATGATTCCTGAATTTAGAGAAAATCATTAGACAGTACAAATGAATTGTCAGATTGAAACATCTATCATTAAAATTTCATGCTCACTAACATTAATTTCTCATGTAGGCAGTTGCAGAAAGGCGAGAGGAAGAAAAGCTGTGTATAGGCTTTTTGTATAGAGTTGTTTTCCATTTTTCTCTTCATTACAACAACAGTGACTGATAGAATTATTCTGTTATCTCCACAAACATGAGCAGCCTTATGCAATTTTAATTTTGACAATGAAGACCAGACTGAGTTTTTTTAGATGACTCAGACCAGGAATATGAACTTATTTTACCAGTGATAGAAACAGTGAGGCTCCCAGCACCTATTTATTTAGCATCAGTCACTTCCAATATGGGACTATTTAGTTGTTTTGATGCTTTCTTGTAAACAGAAGAAGTCCCAAAGCCCAAGATCAATTCATTTCCCCTGCCCAGTTGTAATTACAAACTGCAAATCTTGTTTTCTAAAACCTGACCCAGTTTTTCCAATAATAATAATAATAATAATATACATAAATATGTCTTTTCCACCTCCCCACCCCCATCTTCCTTACCATTTTGCTGAATTGTGTTCCTTAGAGTTTAAAGGACAGCCTCTCTTTAATTTTCTGGATGATGTTGCATTATTATACATTCAGGATTAGGAAAATTTTCATTTCTTAATGTAAATATGTAGGCAAAAGGGTAGTTTGATTTCCAGAGGTTTACTTATACATCTGATCTCCCTATGCTCATTTCATCAAAAAGCTCATTTCCACACCCTGTTTCCCAGATCCATTCAAAGAATTACCAGATTTATATTTTTTAAAACAGCCAAAAAATGAACATGAGTGAAATTCTATTTTTTCCTGGACTGCTTCATTTGAACTTCAATTTAAAATTAAATTGTCAGGATCTTAAATAGAATATGTTTATGGGTGTTTCCCCGAGAGAAATTACTAGGAAATTCATTTTTGAAGCACATGCAAAGTAGATTGTCTTCATCCTGATACATTCTAGATGAAATACAAGAGGTGCAATATTGATGTTATAGAACTAAGAAGCATGAGTGGAAAAATTGTTGAAAGTATGTCATTAAGTTTTCAAATGGGCTCTGCTTTCTATTTGGATTAGAGAAGGGCATAAAAAGAATAAACGTTTTTGGATGAAGTAGAAAAAGATAGCTATTTGAGTGCAAAGACCTTCCTCTGTGTTCCATCTGTTATTATTGTGCTTCTTCCTGCTTCTCATTGTTTACTTCTTCTAATCGAGCTCCAGTTTAAAACTGGCTTTAAGGTATTCACACTGACCCTTTATTTGCTTCAAATTACCTACTTAGAGAAGAAATTGCAGGGAATTAAAAGGTGAAGCCCCAACCACTAGTTTTATAATAACTGCCCATTTCCCAACCTTTGCATTATCAGCAATCTATCATCCATACAGAGAATAATTCTAAAGTATAATAATGATCTTATCATTCTCCTATTTTAAAATTCCAGTGACTTCTACTTTCTTTAGAAAAAATACTAGCAGTCTGGTTCTAAATGAATCATTTTTGTTTGTTTACTTAAATTTCCTTGCCAGAGCAATAATAGTGATAGTCATAACTGACTTTTATATAGTACCAATTATGTGCCAGGAAACCTAAGAAAAGAATTCCTCCTCAAAAAAAAATGAAATGAAAAGAAGTACTTTGAATTAAAAAAATTGCAGAATGAAGAAAAGAAAGAAAAGAGAGTAAAGGTAGAAATAACACCTTTGAAGATTATATATTGAACTTTTTTACTTTTAAAAAAGCAAGAGGGTCAAAGTCAAGAAGGCAGAGAAGATAGGTAGATCCAAATTAACTCTATCAAATTACCCTCCCAAAATATTTGATATAAAGAATCAAAATGAATTCTGGAAAGACAGAATCCACAAAAGGATTGGATGAAACAATTTTCTTCAGGCAAAAACAATGCAAAATTCCAATGTGAAAGATCCATCACACTGAGATGGAAGTAGAGCACAGAACAGAACACCAACGCAGGTACCATCTAAGCAAGCCAGAAAAGGCATTACAAATGGTCAAATTAGGAAAAACAGTTTCTATAGGTCTCAGCCACAGATGGAAAGGAGGACTGGGTCAGACAACCATTCAGAAAGAAATAGAGATCCTTTTGCTAGTTCTGGGGCATGAAAATATGTCATATTGCTCATATACAGACCCAGGTCACAGTCATGGGTCATGATCCCAGGACAAAGAGGATCACTAGCATACACCAGCAATTTGGCTACAAGATAACATGTGAGCCTTGTCATAGTTCCTAGATAGCAAAGAATGCTTGTGATGGATCACTGTCCAGAACAGAGGCTAGGAGATTATTATACACATCTCCTTGAATCATATCAACTTTGAAGAAATGAAAATGTATGCATCCCCAGAGCTAGTGGTGAAGACAGCTACACAAAGATTCTGAAGCATGGAACAGGGCTCCCTTAACCACATGAAAGGAGCTTATCTGTAACAGTTTTTTTTTAGTTGAAAGACAAGGAAAAATCTGGAAAGTGAGCAAACAACAACAACAACAGAAACATAGCATATAAACTTATTTTGGTTGTAGGGAAAACCAATATTCAATCTCAGAAAAAGATAACAAAGTCAATACTGCTGGATCTAAAGCATCTAAGAAAATATGAGGAAAAGAGGGTGGAGCCAAGAGAATGGAATAGGAATAGGTAAGATCTAAACCACCATGAGAATCCTCTCCAACCAGTCTTAAAATAATTCTACAAAATGAATCCAAGATTGAAAGAACAAAGAGACAGAGTGAAGCAACTTTTATGCAGAGAATAACTTGAAAGGTAGGCAGAGAGTGTCTGGATCACTGGGGTGAGAGAGGAACAAACCAACAGGATGCCCCTATCCAACCCATATCTATAGTTCTATTCTGAGCCTGGGCCTAAGCCAACATATAAATCATAAGAACCCTACCTAAGTCAACAGTAGTGTAAACCAATGCACATCCCTATAAAGTTCCAAGCAAATCTGTGGTTTGGTCCAGCATTCTAAGCCAAGGAATTCTATGTAGCACTATGGGTCAGTGTAAAACCAGAGCTGGGATCTGAGAAAGTTGGGACAATCTTCAAAGTGGTAGCCTGTGGGAGCCCACACCAAGCTGGACCTTACCAAATCTCAAGGTGGAGCTGCAGAGCAAGACAGTCAGAGCTGATCTGATAAAGCCGAGAGGAAAACCAAAAGCCCCTATCCAAGCCTGAGGCTAAAAATTGAGACATCTGCAGTATAAGGAGGTGATTGAACCAGAAGTGAGATGTAAGACACAGAGCTCCCAGTTCATAGGCCTTCATAGTACCTTTGAAGCACTGAAACTTGAAGAAATCCAGAAATAAGTCTAAAGGTAGCATCAAGGAAGTACTAAGTTTATCAGAGGGTCCTAACCTCCCTGAGAATGGATCCTACCTTTAAAATAGAAGTGAAAGTGAAGAAAAAGTCTTGGAAAATGAGAAACAAAAAATAAAACCTAACCAAAGAAAATGTTGATGGCAACAAACAGCAAGGAAAAGGCAGGTTCAGTGAAAGCAAAGCAAACACATAACATTTCAAACAAAAAAAAAATTAATTTGGCTCAGATTCTAGAAAAGGTAAAAAAGAATTTCAAAAATCAATTAGGGAATGGGCATCTGGGTAGCTCAGTGGATTGAGAGTCAGGCTTAGAGACTAGAGGTCCTAGGTTCAAATCCGGCCTCAGACATTTCCCAGCTGTGTGACCCTGGGCAAATCACTTGACCCCCATTGCCCATCCTTACCACTCTTGCACCTAGGAGACAATACACAGAAGTTAAGGGTTTAAAAAAATTAAATTTAATTTAATTTAAAAATCAATTAGGGAGACAGAGGAAAAATGGGGAAGCAATGCAAGAAGAAATTGGCCAAATGAAAAAGGAGGCTCATAAGCTTACAGAATAAAATCATTCCTAAAAAATTAGAATTGGGCAAGTAGAAGCTAAAGACTTTATGAGACATCAAAAAAAACTGTAAGGTTAAAATGTTAAGAGATATATATATATATATATANGGTAGCTCAGTGGATTGAGAGTCAGGCTTAGAGACTAGAGGTCCTAGGTTCAAATCCGGCCTCAGACATTTCCCAGCTGTGTGACCCTGGGCAAATCACTTGACCCCCATTGCCCATCCTTACCACTCTTGCACCTAGGAGACAATACACAGAAGTTAAGGGTTTAAAAAAATTAAATTTAATTTAATTTAAAAATCAATTAGGGAGACAGAGGAAAAATGGGGAAGCAATGCAAGAAGAAATTGGCCAAATGAAAAAGGAGGCTCATAAGCTTACAGAATAAAATCATTCCTAAAAAATTAGAATTGGGCAAGTAGAAGCTAAAGACTTTATGAGACATCAAAAAAAACTGTAAGGTTAAAATGTTAAGATATATATATATATATATATATATATATATATATATATATATATATATATAGTATATATTTATGTGTAAAAAAAGAGGGGAAAAGGAGATAATATTAAGAAAAATGGGAAAACAGACAAAATTGATTAAATTTATATTCCATAAAGAAGCACATGGGGTGGACAGGGGAGAAAATGAATACAATGGAAGAGTAAAGAGGTTGGAGAGAGGAAATATTTAATACTTAAGAGCATTGAAATTAATTTAAAGAGGGAAGAACAATCAGATCCATTGGGGGCAGAGAATTGATTCATGCCCTATAGAGAAGGGCAACAAAAGGACTAATGGGGAGGGAAGCAACACTAGGGAGGGAGAGGGTAGGGGGATAGCTTAAAAAGACCCTAAAGAAGAATGAGGGGAATAAGAAGGGAGAGGGGGATTAGGGAAGTACAATAAAGGAGGGGACTAGGGGAACTGATTAAAAACAAAACATTAGTATAGAAGGAAATAGTGAAAAAAGAAAGGTCAGAGCAAGGAGAGAGAATCAAAATGTCTGGGAATACACAGTTGATATTTATAACTCTGAATATGAATGGGACGAACTCGCCCATAAAACCTGAGCAAATAGCAGAGCGGATTAGAAACCAAAATCCTACCATAAGTTGTCTATAAGAAACACACATGAGATAGGCAGACAAACATAGAGTAAAAATGAAAGGCTGGTCCAAAATCTATTGGGCTTCAACTGAGAAAAAGAAGGCAAGAGTTGCAATCATGATTTCTGATGGAGCCAAAGTAAAAATAGATCTGGTTAAAAGAGATAGGAAAGGTACATTCTGATGAAAGGCAGTATAAACAATGTAGAAATATCATTATGCAACATGTATGCACCAAATGGTATAGCATCCAAATTTTAAAGGAGAAACTGTTAGAGCTCAAGAAAAAAATAGATAATAAAACCATAATAGTGGGAGATCTAAATATTCTTCTTTCAGATCTAGATAAATCAAACCAAAAAATAAATAAGAAAGACGTAATAGAGTTGAATGAAATCCTAGAAAAATTAGAGTTAATAGATATGTGGAGAAAAATAAATAGGGACAAAAAGGAATACACTTTTTTTCAACAGCACATGGTACATTCTCAAAGACTGACCATGCACAAGGACACAGAAACACAGAAAACAAATGCAAAATAACAGAAATAATAAATGCAAACTTTTCAGATCATAATTCAATAACAATAATAATTAGTATAGGCATATGGAAAGGCAAATCAAAAACTAATTAAAAATATATAGCCAAAGCAGTACTTAGGGGGAAATTTATATCCTTGAGTGCATATATTAACAGATTAGGGAGGGCAGAGGTCAATGAATTGGGCATGCACTTCAAAAAACTAGAAAGCAAACAAATTAAAAATACCCAGATGAAAACTAAATTAGAAATACTAAAAATCAAAGGAAAAACTAATAAAATTGAAAGTAAAAGAACTATTGAATTAATACATAAGACTGGAAGCTGGTACTTTGAAAAAAATAAAATTGACATAGTACTGGTCAATCTAATAAAAAAAGAAAAACAAATTAATGGTTCAAAAATGAAAAGGGAGACCTCACCTCTAATGAAGAGGAAATTAAGGCAATCATTAAAAACTATTTTGCCCAATTATGTGGCAATAAATATAGTAATCTAGGTGATATGCGTGAATATTATAAAAATATAAATTGCCTGGATTAACAGCAGAAGAAATAGAATACTTAATTAATCCCATCTAAGAAAAAGAAATTGAACAAACCATCAAGGAACTCCCTAAGAAAACATTCTCAGGACTAGTTGGATTCACAAGTGAATTCTAACACACATTCAAAGAACAACTAATCCCAATACTATACAAATTATTTGACATAATAAGCAAAGAAAGAGTTCTACCACATTCCTTTTATGATACAGATATGTTACTGATCCCAAAGCAAAGTAGATTATAAACAGAGAAAGAAAATTACAGACCAATCTCCTTAATGAACATAGATGTAAATATCTTAAATAGAATACTAGCAAAAAGATTCCAGCAAGTGATGAAGATGGTTATTCATTATGATCAGGTGGGATTTATACTAGGAATGCAAGGATGTTTGTATGTTAGGAAAACCAGACACATAATTGACCATATCAACAAACTAACAAACAAAAAACATATGATTATCTCAATAGATGCTGAAAAAGCCTTTGACAAAATACAACACACATTCCAACTGAAAACACTAGAAAGTATAGGAATTAAAGGGCCTTTCCTAAAAATAATAAACATTATATATATATTAAACCATCAAAAAGCATCATGTGAAATGGGGATAAATTAGAAGCATTCCCAATAAGATCAGGAGTGAAACAAGGATACCCATTATGCCTTCTATTACTTAACATTGTACTAGAAGAAAAAGAAATTGAAGGTGTTAAAATAGGCAATGAGAAGACCAAGCTATCACTCTTTACAGATGATATGATGGTGCACTTAAAAAATACTAGAGAATCAACTAAAAAACTAGTGGAAATAATCAACACCTTTAGTAAAGTTGCAGGATACAAAATAAATGCACATAAATCATCAGCATTTCTATCTATTTCCAACACATCTCAGCAGCGAGGGTTAGAAACAGAAATACCATTCAAAATCATCCTAGACAATATAAAATATTTAAGATCCATCAAGACAAACACAAGAATTATATGAACTCAACTACAAAACTCTTTCCAAACAATTAAAACTAGATCTAAACAATTGGAAAAACAGTGATTGCTCATGGGTAGAATGAGCTAAAATAATAAAAATGACCATTCTACCCAAATTAATTTACTTATTTAGTGGCACACCTATCAAAGTACCAAAAACTTTTTTACTGAATTAGAAAAAAAACTATAACAAAAATTCAATTGGAAGAATAAAAGATCAAGAATAAAATGGGAAATAATGAAAAAAAAATGAAGTGGCCTAGGAGTACCAGATATTGTACTGTACTACAAAGCAGGGGTCATCAAAACAATATGGTACTGCCTAAGAGACTGAAAGGAGGATCAGTGGAATAGACTTGGGGTAAGTGACATCAGCAAGACAGTCTATGAAAAACCCAAAGAGCCCAGCTTTGATGGCAAAAATCCACTTTTTGACAAAAACTGCTGGGAAAATTGGAAAACAATATGGGAGAGATTAGGTTTAGATCAACATGTCACACTCTACACCAAGATAAATTCAGAATGGGTGAATGACTTGAATGTAAAGAAGGAAACTATAAGTAAACTAGGTGAATACAGAATAGTATTCTTGTCAGATCTTTCGGAAAGGATAATCAAAACTATCAATAAGCACATGAGAAAGTGTTCTAAATCTCTTATAATTAGAGAAAATGCAAATTAAAACAACTCTGAGGTACTACCTCACAGCTAGCAGATTAGCTAACATTACAGGAAAGTGGAGAATATTGGAGGGGATGTGGCAAAATTGGGACATTAATGCATTGCTGGTAGAGTTTTGAATTGATACAACCATTCTGGATGGCAATTTGGAACTATGCCCAAAGGGCTTTAAAAGACTTTCTGCCTTTTAGTCCAGCCATACTACTGCTTGGTTTATACCCCTAAAGAGATAATAAGGAAAAAGACTTGTACAAAAATAACTATAGCTGCACTTTTTGTGGTGGCAAAAAAATTGGCTTTTATGGTAGTTTATTTACAATTAGGAAGGTTGAAGGTAGGGAGAGAGAGAGAAAAAAACTCTGGTCCAGACCAGCAGAGGTCCGGACCCGGTGAGAGTTAAAAGATTAATTAAACTAGGCTACTAGCCACAAGGCCTTAACAATTAGAGAGGCAAAAAAGCCTCCTTGAGGTAGAGACTCTAGAAATGCCAAGGTAGGCGAAAGGAAGTCAGCCTAACTTAACCACACTTGACAATTCAGAGGGGAAGCCGCTTGAAGTCTCAGCAGAGATCCTTCAGCACCAAGTTCAAAGCACAAACTGAATTCAACAGGAAGTTTACCATCATATTTGAAAGACAGCATCTTTCATCACTTCCTGGAAGTCCACCTCTAATTCAAGTGGACAAATGGCAGCCTCAACACTGTTTTGGACTGCCCAAAGGGCAGTCCCTTGTTCTTCATTTGTTACTTATTGTCACGTGTGGGTAACTCATCTCCCCTCCCTACTAAGGGAGGTGGGGATGACATTATCTCTGGTGGCTAGAGTTTTAACTATGAATGGGCTTGAGCTAATTCCATTTACACACACCCCCTGATGATCAATTTGGGTGCCTAGTCACCCCAAGTGATCATTTTACATAATCATCTTATACCCACAAGGTCTTCTAACTACAATAGTTAGAGATAAGAGGGGAAAGTAAGAGAGAGAACACAAAGTATATATTTGCTAAGTTCATTGACAAGAAACCAATTGGGGGCAGTCCCCTATTGGCATAAAATGTACATTCAAAGTAACTGTTCAAACCGCATCAGTTCAATCATTTGTACCCCAGAGTTCATTCTGCATCTCTTGATTCAATGTAGATTCATTAGGCATCTCTCTGCAAACAGTTCATTCTCTGGATTAAGGAATCAGCAAGCTTCTTTCCCTGAGAATTGTTCTTGAAGAAAAAAATAAAAAACTTGGATTTTATAAAAATACAGAGCCTATGGGAAAATAGCATATTACATTTCCATAACCACCAAAACTGCAATTTTTTGCTAGAGATTGGTGTACTACATGAGAAAAAAAGCATTTCATAGGTTACCAAATTTATTTTGTGTATTGCTACTGCATGGTTATTGTGTTAGAAAAAGTTCTTAGTATCAGAATTAATACTTTTTTATAAAGTATTGTTTCCCAAATTATAGCTGCTCATGTGTGTCTGTGTGTCTTCTCAGAATACAACTTCCAAAAGAGGCTTTTGAACACTAAAGGTGCATGCTAAAACACAGATTGTAATTTGGGACCTAGGAAGATGCTTCTTTTGCCTCCCAGTTTCCAGACAAATCTAGATATCCACCACCACCCCTTTTCCTTACAGACAGCCTGCATTCTCCTATGCCTTCTTCACTTCCTGGAGAGAAAAAAGGGAGCCAGACATTTAGTGCTCAGTGTTAGAGGATCTTGCCTCAGTCATTCATTGAAGTAATCCCAGAATAACTTTAGAGTGACTGCTTTGGGGGCATGACTGAAAAACAAAAACAAAATAAGTTTTAGGGCCAACTAATCATTATGGATTGCAGAAATGAAAATTAATACAACTCTGAGGTTATACTTCTCACTGTTGGACTGGCTAATGACAGAAAAGTAAAAGGATAAATACTAGAAAGGAGGTAAAGAAATTGGGATGCTAATGCACTGTTCTTGGAGTTGTAAACTGATTCAACTATTCTGGGGAGCAATTGGGATAATGTCCAAAGAAGTATAAAATTATGCAATACCACTATTAGGTCTGTCCTCCAAAGACATACTTTATTAAAAAGGACCTATTAGACTTCTGGTTAAGATGGCGGCAGAGTAAGGAGCAGCTGCTCGATCTCTCCTAACCGAAGCATACAGGACTCCGCAAGGGGAAATAAAAACGAACACAGACAAATGAAGGAATCCCACAACAGGGTGCAGCATTGAAGGTACGCAGAATCGGGGCATCTCCACGCTATAAAGGGGTGAAATAGCTCTCACTAAAACACGAGAGGAAGAAGCCTCTCCCTCACCCCCCACACCACACACCTCACACAACATCAAGGCCAAAGCACAAGAGTGAAAACAGGACTGGGGCAACCAGTAAATCACTAGCAGCCCCAGTGCTTGTACCTGTGTGCTGCAAGATGAGGGAACCCAAGTGGCTAGGGGTCTTGCACGGACTTTCCCAAGCATCTGCGCTGGCAAGACAAAGATCTCTAACGCAGGGACTTTCCTGAGCTTCTGTGCAGGTGAAGGCATCGCCCCAGGTGTGAATAAAGATCTTCCGTAGCTTCTTTGTGGGTGAAGATAGTGCCCTAAGTGAGAATAAAGATCTCTAACACAGAGACTTTACCTAGCCTCTGTGCAGGTGAAGGCAGTGCCCTAGGCTTGAATAAAGATCTCCAGCCCAGGCTTGGACATCAAGTGAGGACCCAGAGCAGAAGGAAGCAGGGCTGTGGAAGCAGCCCCGGAGACTGCTGAAGGAGCCTCGGGCAGAGGGGCAGACTGGGGTCTACCAGGAGGACTGACCCCAAGTACAAGGAGACCGGAGCCCCCAGGAGCTTAGAAAGCTCAGGCAGACCCTGAGTGTGAAGATAAAGCTGAAAAGGAGCGGGGCTAATGATGGCAAGCTGAGAACTCCAGAAGAAGAAAAAGATTATCAAGAAAAACTCTGGAACACTCCACAACTTTTACATAGAGAAAATCCAGACAACAGAGGAGGACAAACAAGTAATCATATCCAAACCTTACCAAAAAAATGAAAGCTGGTCACAAGCTATTGAAGAGTTCAAAAATGAGATGTTGAAGAAGATGGAAGGGATCTGGCAAGAAAATAACAGCTTAAAAGGAAGAATTTTGCAATTGGAAAGTGAGGCTCAGAAATCAAATGAACTGATAAGCAAATTGAACACCAGAAATGACCAGATTGAAAAGGAAAACCAAAATATTATAGCCAAAAACCAGTCCTTAAATGTTAGAATTGAAAAATTAGAACACAATGATCTCTCAAGACAACAAGAACAAATAAAACAAAGTCAAAAGACTGATAAAATAGAAGGAAACATGAAATATCTTAATGAGAAAGTGACAGACCAAGAAAACCGGTCGAGAAGAGACAATTTGAGAATCATTGGTCTTCCAGAAAAGGCAGAAATTAATAGAAACTTGGACTATATACTTAAAGAAATTATTCAGCAAAATTGCCCTGAAGTTCTACAACAAGAGGGCAATATAGACATTGAAAGGATCCATAGATCACCCTCTACACTAGACACAGAAAAGTCAACACCAAGGGATATAATAGCAAAATTCAAGGGCTTTCGAGTAAAAGAAAAAAATCTTACAAGAAGCCAGAAAGAGACAATTCAAATATCAAGGAGCACCAATCAGGATCACACAGGATCTGGCAGCCTCCACGCTAAAAGACCGCGAGGCTTGGAATACGATATTCAGAAAGGCAAGAGAGATGGCCTTCAGCCACAGATCAATTACCCATCGAAACTGACTATATACTTCCAGGGGAAAGTATGGGCATTTAACAAAATTGAATATTTTGCACAAAAGAGACCAGGAATAAATGGAAAGTTTGATACCCAACCACAAAAATCAAGAGAAACATGAAAAGGTAAATAAGAAACAGAGGGAAAAGAAAGAAAACTTATAATATTTTAAATTTGACTCTTTAAGGGCTTAAATAAGATCTAATTATCTGTATTACAATGTGGAGAAATGCTATGTATAATTCTCTGTAGTGCTCTCTATTCACTATTATAATATTCACTATTATAGCAACCAGAAGAATAATTCATAGGGAGAGGATAGGATACTAAATGGTCTAAGATGACATGGGGGGTGGGAAAGAGGAGGGGAATATTAGGGGACACCAAGAAAAATCTGAGTAAATAAGAAAAATAGGATATTTTGTTATACACAAAGAGGGCATGGGAAGGGGAGGTGATAAATACTATTATAAGAAGGAGAGGAAGAGAGCATTAAATGGTAATAATCAAACCTTACTCTCAGTGTAATCAACCTGGAGAGGGAAGAGTAGCTTTATTATTCATTCAGATAAAAAACTCTATCTAACCCTACTTAGAAGTCAGAAGGGATAAACCAAAGGGAGCAGGGGAGTGGGGAGGTCAAAAAAGGGAGGGGAGAAGAAGGGGGAGGGAATTCATTAGGCCTTTAAAAAACAAAAATAGGGGAATAACAAGGTAGGGGGCAGAAAGGGAAGTCAATCAAGGGAGGAGATAAGGGATACAGGCTCAAAGCAAACCACTGGTTTAAAAGAAAACAGTGTAAGTAGAAGGGGTGGGTCTAGGGGAGGATACAAAAATGTCAGTGAATGCACAACTGATAATTGTAACTCTGAATGTGAATGGGATGAACTCGCTCATAAAACAGAAGAAAATAGCAGAGTGGATCAGAAACCAAAATCCTACCATATGTTGTCTACAAGAAACACATATGAGGCAGGCAGACACACACAAGTTTAAGGTTAAGGGCTTTAGCAAAAGGTTTTAGGCGTCAAATGAAAAAAATAAGGCAGGAGTGGTTATTATGATCTCTGACAAAGCCAAAGTAAAAAATAGATATGATTAAAAAAGACAGGGAAGGTCATTACATCCTGATTAAAGGCAGTATAAGCAATGAGGAAATAACACTGCTCAATATATATGCACCAAGTGGTATAGCATCCAAATTCATAAAGGAGAAACTGGCAGAGCTCAAGGAGGAAATAGATAGCAAACAATACTAGTAGGAGACGTGAATTTTCTCCTATCAGATCTAGATAAATCAAACCAAAAATAAATAAGAAAGAGGTAAGAGAGGTGAATGAAGTCCTAGAAAAATTAGATTTAATTGACATGTGGAGAAAAATAAATAGGGACAAAAAGGAATACACCTTCTTTTCAGCTGCACATGGTACATTCACAAAGATTGACCATGTAATAGGACATAGACTCATTGCAAACAAATGCAAAAGAGCAGAAATAATGAATGTAACCTTCTCAGATAGTAATGCAATAAAAATAATAATTAGTAAGGGCACCTGGACAGGCAAATCAAAATCAATTGGAAATTAAATAATATGATTCTCTAAAACCAATTTGTCAAAAAAGAAATCATAGAAACTATCAACAATTTTGTTGAAGAGAAAGACAATGATGAGATATCCTACCAAACTCTGTGGGATGCAGCCAAGGCAGTACTCAGGGGAAAATTTATATATTTGAGTGCATATATTAACAAATTAGGGAGGGCAGAAATTAATGAATTGGGTATGCAACTAAAAAAATTAGAAAGCGAACAAATTAAAAACCCTCAGATGAAAACTAAATTAGAAATACTAAAAATTAAGGGAGAAATTAATAAAAATATAGTTGCAGGATACAAAATAAATGCACATAAATCTTCAGCATTTCTATATATTTACAACACATTAGAGCAGCAAGAGGTAGAAAGAGAAACACGATTTAAAATCACCCTAGACAATATAAAATACTTGGGAATCTATCTACCAAAACAAACACAGCAATTATACAAAAAGAACTACAAAACACTTTCCAAAAAAATAAAACTGTATCTCAACAATTGGAAAACCATTAATTGTTCATGGGTAGGAGGAGCTAACATAATAAAAATGAACATTCTACCCAAATTAATTTACCTATTTAGTGCCATACCTATCAAGCTACCAAAAAACTTCTTTATTGAATTAGGAAAAACTATAACAAAGTTCATTTGGAATAACAAAAGATCAAGAATATCAAGGGAAATAATAAAAAAAATGTGAAGGAAGGGGGCCTAGCAGTACCAGATATTAAACTATACTATAAAGCAGCAGTCATCAAAACAATATGGTACTGGCTAAGAAATAGAAGGGAGGATCAGCAGAATAGACTTGGGGTTAAGGACGTCAGCAAGGCAGTGTATGATAAACCCAAAGAGCCCAACTTTTGGGACATGAATCCACTATTTGACAAAAACTGTTGGGAAATTTGGAAAACAATATGGGAGAGATTAGGTTTAGATCAACATCTCACACCCTACACCAAGATATATTCAGAATGGGTGAATGACCTGAATATAAACAGGGAAACTATAAATAAGTTAAGTGAACACAAAATAGTATACCTGTCAGATCTCTGGGAAAGGAAAGATTTTAAAACCAAGCAAGAGTTAGAGAAAATTACAAAATGTCCATTAAATGGTTTTGATTATATTAAGCTAAAAAGCTTTTGTACAAACAAAAATAATATAGTCAAAATCATAAGGGAAACAACAAATTGGGAAAAAATCTTTATAACAAAAAACTCTGACAGGGGTCTAATTACTCAAATATACAAGGAGTTACATCAATTGTATAAAAAATCAAGCCATTCCCCAATTGAAAAATAGGCAAGAGACATGAATAGGCAATTCTCAGGTCAAGAAATCAAAAGTATCAATAAGCACATGAGAAAGTGTTCTAAATCTCTAATAATTAGAGAAATGCAAATCAAAACAACTCTGAGGTATTACCTTAAACCTAGCAGATTGGCTAAAATGAAAGAAGGGGAGAGTAATGAATGCTGGAGCGGATGTGGCAAAATTGGGACATTAATGCATTGCTGGTTTAGCTGTGAACTGATCCAACCATTCTGGCTGGCAATTTGGAACTATCCTCAAAGGGCTATAAAAGAATGCCTGCCCTTTGATCCAGCCATACCATTGTTGGGTTTGTACCCCAAAGAGATCATAGATAAACAGACTTGTACGAAAATATTTATAGCTGCACTTTTTGTAGTGGCAAAGAACTGGAAAGTTAAGGTATGCCCTTCAATTGGGGAATGGCTGAACAAATTGTGGTATATGCTGGTGATGGAATACTATTGTGCTAAAAGGAATAAATTGGAGGAGTTCCAGGTAAACTGGAAAGACCTCCCAGAACTGATGCAGAGTGAAAGGAGCAGAGCCATAAGAACATTGTACACAGAGACTGATATACTATGGTAAAATTGAATGTAATGCACTTCTGTACCAGCAACAATGCAATGACACAAGACAGCTCTGCGGGATTTATGGTAAAGAATGCTGCCCACATTCAGAGGAAGATCTGCAGGAGAGGAAACATAGAAGATAAACAATTGCTTGAATGCAGGGGCTGAGGCGGACATGATTGGGGATGTGGACTCGAAACTACCACACCAATGCAACTAACAACAATATGGAAATAGGCCCTGAACAAGGACACATGTTACAACCAGTGGAAATATGCGTTGGCCATGGGTGAGGGGATATTGGGGGGTTAAGGGGAAATTAGGGGCATAAAGTATGTAAACAGGTTAAAATTGAATATTAATAAATGTTTTTTAAAAAAGGACCTATTAATAGAAAAAAAATTGACCAGCTCTTTTTGAAGTAAAAAAGAATTGGAAATAGGTATCAATCCATAGTGGAAGGATTGAAAAAGTTCTGATATATGATTGTAATGGAATACTATTGTGATATAAGAAATCATGAGCAGGATGCTTACAAATTAACCTGGAAAGACTTAATTTAGTTGATGAAAAGTGAAGTGAAGGTTTCCTGGGTTAAAATGCTGGCATATTAAAAAGCAGGTCCTTAACCTCTCCTAACCCATGCATATAGGACTCCTCGAGAAGACATAAAAACAAATCCAGAGGAATGAAGGGACTCCACAACAAGGCGCAGCATTGAAGGTACTTGGAATCAGGGCACTTCCATGCTATAAAGGGGTGAAATAGTTCTCACTAAAACGTGAGCTGAGCAATGCCCTGCACCCTTACACCACCTACAGTGCCAAAGCCAGCGTAAAAGAGTTAGAGAAAGTTTGGAGCACACATTAAGTCATAGGCAGCTCCAGGGCCTGCTCCCAAGAGCAGCAAGACTTAAGACACCAAGAGGCTAAAGATCACATGGACTTTGAGCACAGACCCTGAGTGCAGGAGCAGACACAGATCCTAGCTCAGGCACAGACTTGGATCCTGAGTGCAGGCTTGGACCTTGAGTGGGGACCCAGTCCAGAGAGGTGTAAGATTGTGGAAACAGTGCCCTGAGACTGTTAAAGGAGCTTCAGGCAGAAGAACAATCAAGCGGACCACCAGGAGACTTGACCCTGAGAACAACTAGACCTGAGACCTCAAGAGCCTAAAGAGAGCAGACAGACCCTGGGTATGAGGATAAAGCTGGGAGGGCTCACAGCTCACAATGGCAAGCCAGAATCAGGAATTCCAGAAGAGAAAGATGGAGAAGAAACTTTTAACGCTCGACAACTTTTACACAGAAAAAATCCAGACAACAGAGCGAACTTCAGAGGAGAACAAACAAGTTACCATATCCAAACCTTCACCCCAAAATGAAAACAGGTCACAAGGTCTTGAAGAGTAAAAATCTGAGATTATGAGAAAGATGGAAGAGATCTGGCAAGAAAATAACAGTTTAAAAGGCAGACTTTCACAATTGGAAAGTGAGGCAAGTAAATCGAAGACCAGAAATGACCAGATTGAAAAGGAAAACCAAAAGATTATAGCCGAAAACAAGTCTCTAAAGGCTAGAATTGGGCAATTCAAAAAAGATGCCCCCAAATCAAAAGAATTGATAAGCAAATTGGAGACCACAATCAAACAGCTGGAAAACAGGACAGAACAAATTAAAAAGGGAGATCCAAAGCTTATAGTAGCAAACCATTCTCTAAAGAAAAGAATTGGGCAAGTAGAAGCCAATGATCTCTCAAGACAGCAAGAACAAATAAAACAAAATCAAAAGACTGACAAAATAGAAGGAAACATGAAATATCTCAATGAGAAACTGACAGATCAAAAAACAGTTCTAGAAGAGACAATTTGGGAATCATTGGTCTTCCTGAAAAAGCAGAAATTAATATAAATTTGGACTCCATACTAAAGGAAATTATTAAGCAAAACTGCCCTGAAGTTCTACAACAAGAGGGCAATATAGAAATTGAAAGGACCCATAGATCACCCTCTACACTAGACCCTGAAAAGACAACCCACAGGAAAATAATAGCCAAATTCAAGAGCTTCCAAGTTAAAGAAAAAATTTTACAAGAAGCCAGAAAGAGACAATTCAGATATCAAGGAACACCAATCAGGATCACACAGGATCTGGTAGCCTCCACACTAAAAGACCGGAAGGCTTAGAATATGATATTCAGACAGGCAAGAGAAATGGGTCTACAACCAAGGATCTCCTACCCATCAAAACTGACTATATACTTCCAGGGGAAAGTTTGGGCATTCAAGAAGATAGAAGATTTCCAAATATATGCACAGAAAATACCAGGACTAAATGGAAAGTTTGATATTCAATCACAAAATTCAAGAAAAACATGAAAAGATAAATAACAAACAGAAGGGAAAGTAAGAAAACTCATATTTTTTTTTAAATTTGCCTTTTTAAGGCCTTCAATAAGATCTAATTATTGATACTCCTATGTGGAGAAATGTTATGTATAATTCTCTGTAAGGAACTCTATTCACTATTAGAGTATTTACTATAATAGTAATTAGAAAAATTATGAATAGGGAGAGGTTGGAATACTAAACTAAGATGATATGGGGCGGTAGGAAAGAAGGGTGTGAATAGTAGAGGACACCAAGAGAAATTTGAAGGAATAAGAAAAATAGGATATTCTATTACACACAAAGAGGGCATGGGAAGGGGAAGAGATGAATAATATTATAAGAAGGAGAGGAAGAGAGCATTAAGAGGTAATATTTAAACCTCACACTCAGTGTAATTGAGGTAAGAGTAGCTATATCCATTGGGATATAAAACTGTATCTAACCATACTGAGAAAGTCAAAAGGGATCAACCAAGGGGAGCAGGGAAGTGGGGAGGTCAAAAAAGGGAGGGAAGAAGAAGGGGGGAGGGAATTCATTAGGCCTTAAAAATAAAAAGAGGGGAATAATAAGGGAGGGGGTAAAAAAGGAAGTAAATCAAGAGAGGGGAAAAGGGTTACTGGCTTAAAGGAAACCACTGCTTTAAAAGGAAAGAGTGTAAGAAAAAGAGGTAGAACTAGGAGAGGATACTAAAATGTTGGCGAATACACAACTGATAATTATAACTCTGAATGTGAATGGGATGAACTCACTCATAAAATGGAAGCAAATAGCAGAGTAGATTAGAAACCAAAATCCTACCATATGCTGTCTACAAGAAACACATATGAGGTGGGTAGACATACGCAAGTAAAGGACTTGAGCAAAATCTTTTGGCCTTCAAATGAGAAAAAAAAGGCAGGAGTGGAGATCATGATTTCTGACAAAGCCAAAGTAAAAAATAGATATGATTAAAAAAGACAGGGAAGCTCATTAAATCCTAATAAAAGGCAGTATAGACAATGAGGAAATAACAGTGCTCAATATGTATGCACCAAATGGCACAGCATCCAAATTCATAAAGGAGAAACTGGCAGAGCTCAAGAAGGAAATAGATATTAAAACCATAATAGTGGGAGATCTAAATATTCCTCTTTCAGATTTAGATAAATCAAAACAAAAAATAAATAAGAAAGAGGTAAGAGAGGTGAATGAAATAGAAAAATTGGATTTAATAGATATGTGGAGAAAAATAAATAGTGACAAAAAGGAATATACCTTTTCAGCTGCACATGATACATTCACAAAGATTGACCATATAATAGGGCATAGAAACATTGCAAACAAAGTCAAAAGAGCAGAAATAATAAATTTAATATTGTCAGATCATAATGCAATAAAAATAATAATTACTAAGGGCACCTGGACAGGCAAATCAAAAACTAATTGTAAATTAAATAATATGATTCTCCAAAATCAGGTAGTCAATAAAGAAATCATAGAAAAAATCTACAATTTCATTGAAGAGAATGACAATGATGAGACATCCTACCAAAATTTGTGGTATTCAGCCAAGGCAATGTACTCAGGGAGAAATTTATATCCTTGAGTGCATATATTAACAAATCAGGGAGGGCAGACATTAATGAATTGGGCATGCAACTTAAAAAATTAGAAAGCAAGCAAATTAAAAATCCCCAGATGAAAACTAAATTAGAAATACTAAAAATCAAAGGAGAAATTAGTAAAATTGAAAGTAAAAGAACTATTGAATTAATAAATAAGACTAGAAGCTTTTATTTTGAAAAAATACATAAAATAGAGAAAGTACTGGTCAATCTAATAAAAAAAAGGAAAGAAAAAAAGCAAATTGACAGTATCAAAGATGAAAAGTGAGACCTCACCTTTAATGAAGGGGAAATTAAGGCAATCATTAAAAACTATTTTGCCCAATTAAATGGCAATACATATAGCAATCTAGGAGATAGAGATTAATATTTACAAAAATACAAATTGTCTTGATTAACAGCAGAAGAAATAGAATACCTAAATAATCCCATATCTGAAAAAGAAATTGAACAAGCCATCAAAGAACTCCCTAAAAAAAAATCGCCAGGGCCTTATGGATTCACAAGTGAATTCTATCAAACATTCAAAGAGCAACTAATCCCAATACTATACAAATTATTTGATATGATAAGCAAAGAAGGAGTCCTACCAAATTCCTTTTATGACACAAATATGGTACTGATTCCGAAGCCAGGGAGATCAAAAACAGAGAAAGAAAATTACAGACCAATCTCCCTAATGAACATAGATGCAAAAATCTTAAATAGAATATTAGCAAAGAGACTCCAGCAAGTAATTAAGAAGATCATTCACCGTGATCAGGTGGGATTTATACCAGGAATGCAAGGATGTTTCAACATTAGGAAAACCATCCACATAATTGACCATATCAACAGTCTAACAAACAAAAACCACATGATTATCTCAAAAGATGCTGAAAAAGCTTTGACAAAATACAGCACACATTCCTATTGAAAACACTGGAAAGTATAGGAATAGAAGGACCTTTCCTAAAAATAATAAACAGTATATACCTAAAACCATCAACAAGCATCATATACAATGGGGATAAATTAGAAGCCTTTCCAATAAGATCAGGAGTGAAACAAGGATGCCCATTATCACCTCTATTATTTAACATAGTACTAGAAACACTAGCAGTAGCAATTAGAGAGGAAAAAGAAATTGAAGATATCAAAATAGGCAAGGAGGAGACTAAGCTATCACTCTTTGCAGATGATATGATGGTCTACTTAAAAAAATACTAGAGAATCAACTAAGAAGCTTGTAGAAATAATCAACAACTTTAGTAAAGTTGCAGAATACGAAATAAATGCACATAAATCATCAGCATTTCTATACATTTCCAACACATCACAGCAGCAAGTGGTAGAAAGAGAAACACCATTTAAAATCACCCTAGACAACATAAAATACTTAGGAATCTATCTACCAAAACAAACACAGGAATTATATGAAAACAACTACAAAACACTTTCCAAACAATTAAAACTAGATCTAAACAAGTGGAAAAACATTGACTTCTTATGGGTACGACGAGCTAATATAATAAAAATGACCATTCTACCCAAATTAATTTACCCTTTTTGGCACCATACCTATCAAATTTCCAAAAAAACATTTTTCTAGAATTAGAAAAAAAACTATAACAAAGTTCATTTGGAATAACAAAAGATCAAGAATATCAAGAGAAATAATGAAAAAAAAAATGTGAAGGAAGGTGGCCTAGCAGTACCAGATACTAAGCTATACTATAAAGCAGCAGCCATCAAAATGGTATGGATACTGGCTAAGAGACAGAAGGGAGGATCAGTGGAATAGACTTGGGGCAAATGACATCAGCAAGACAGTGTATAATAAACCCAAATAGCCAACTTTTGGCACAAAAACCCAGTATTTGACAAAAACTGCTGGGAAATTTGGAAAACAATATGGGAGAGATTAGGTTTAGATCAACATCTCACATCCTACACCAAGGTAAATTCAGAATGGGTGAATGACTTGAATATAAAGAGGGAAACTGTAAATAATTTAAGGGAACACAGAATAGTGTACTTGTCAGATATCTGGGAAAGGAAAGATTTTAAAACCAAGCAAGAGTTAGAGAAATGTTACATAAAATATAAAATAAATTTTGATTATATCAAACTAAAAAGCTTTTGTATAAATAAAAACAACGCAGCCAAAATCAGAAGGGAAATAACAAATTGGGGAAAAATCTTTATAACAAAAAACTCTGACAGGGGTCTAATTACTCAAATATACAAGGAGTTAAATCAATTGAATAAAAAATCAAGCCATTCCCCAATTGATAAATGGGCAAGGGACATGAATAGGCAATTTTCAGATAAAGAAATCAAAAGTATCAATAAGCACATGAGAAAGTGTTCTAAATCTCTAATAATTAGAGAAATTCCAATCAAAAAAACTCTGAGATATCACCTCACACCTAGTAGATTGGCTAAAATGATAGCAGGGGATAATAATGAATGTTGGAGGGGATGTGGCCAAATTGTGACATTAATGCATTGCTGGTGGAGTTGTGAACTGATCAAACCATTATGGCTGGCAATTTGGAACTATTCTCAAAGAGCTATGAGAGTGCCTGCCCTTTGATCCAGCCATACCATTGTTGGATTTGTACCCCAAAGAGATCACAGATAAAAAGACTTGTATGAAAATATTTATAGGCTTGCTTTTTGTGGTGGCAAAAAACTGGAAAATGAGGGTTTGCCCTTCAATTGGGGAATAGCTGAACAAATTGTGGTATATGCTGGTGATGGAATTCTATTGTGCTAATAATAATAATAAACTGGAGGAATTCCATGTGAACTGGAAAGAACTCCAGGTATTGATGCAGAGTGAAAGGAGCAGAGCCAGAAGATCATTGTACACAGAAAACAATACACTGTGGTAAAATAGAATGCAATTTTCTTCTGTACTAGCAGCAATGCAATTACCCAGGACAATTCTGAGGGACTTATAGTAAAGAAAACTACCCACATTCAGAAGAAGAACTGCAGGAGTGGAAACACAGAAGAAAAACAACTGCTTGAACAGATGGGTTGAGGCAGACATGATTGGAAATGTAGACTTGAAACTACCACACCAATGTAACTATCAATAATATGGAAATAGGTCTTGATCAATGACACATGTAGAAACCAGTGGAAATGCACATTGGTTATGTGGTAGAAGTTGGGGGGGTGTGAAGGGGAAAGTAAGAGCATGAACCATGTACCCATGTTAACTTTTCTAAAAAATAAATATTATTAAATGTTAAAAAAATAAGTGAAGTGAACAGAACCAAGAGAAGATTTTACTCAGTAATAGCAATACTGGATATTAATAACTGTAAAGGAAAGCTATTCTTAGCAAGACAATGATCCAAAACAAAAATCCAAATTCTGAAGGATTTCTTTTAGAAATGTTATCCACCTCTCATGAAATAACTGATGTAATCTGAATGCAGATTGAAACTTACTATTTTCACTTTATTTTCTTCATTTTTTAAAAAAAATATTTCTTCTTCAACATCATGACTAACATGGAAATATGTTTTTAATGTATAACCTTAATCAAATTGCTTACAGTTTCAAGGACAGGGGAGAGAAGGAAAGGAGAGAGAGAATTTAGAATTCAAATTTTAGAAAATAAATGTGAAAAAATATTTTATATGTAATTTGAAAAAATAAAATATTATTTAAAAATAAAGGCAAATTAAAAATATGCAACAAATGCTTGGTAAGCTTCTTACAGCAGTAGAGAGAACAAGATCAGTAAAGCATAAGTTACCAGCCCCTCCACAAATTTGCTCACTTTAGGCTTCTCATTTTTTTAAGTGGGCATAGCTGAGAATATGGCGTTAGCTAGATGTCTCAGTAGATTGAGAGCCAGGATTAGAGACAGGAGGTCCTGGTTTCTAATCTGATCTCAGGTACTCCCTATCTGTGTGATCCCTGAGTAAGTCACTTAACCTTCATTGTCTATCCCTTACCAATCCTTTGCCTTGGAACCAATATACAGTATTAACCCTAAGACAAAAGGTAAGGATTTCCAAAAAATTAAAATAATTTTTTTGTAAAAGTGAATTAAACCATGACAGGGGAAAAAAACCTTCATTAAGTAAGGTCTAGCATCCCAAACAAGGATAGTGGTCAAGTTGCCAGATTTTGTTTCAATCATCTCAATATGTCTAACATCTGGCATCTATCTTTCCCTTGCACTAAAACTCTACAGGTTGAGTTCCTTATCTCTTTTTGACCTAAACTAAACATAACAATCTTCTAAACAGTCTTGTTGTCTCTAGTTCATCTGCTACACTGTTGTGCAAGAAATCTTCACACATTACTCTGATCTCATTAGTCCTCTACTCAAAAATTTTCAGTAGCAACTTACTACCCACAGGCTTAAATGTACCCTTATGTGATATGACACCAATGGTGGCATTCAGAGGCCTTCACATTCTGGCTTGCATAAACCCATTCAGTTATTCCTTATATTCGATGTACTCAAACAACTTTCAAGATCACTCAATCTAGTTCTATCCTCTTTTTTTGTTCTTCATTTGTTTCAGTTGTGTCTCATTTTTAATTACCTCATTTGTGACTGTATTGGCAAAGGAACTGAGGTGGTTTGCTATTTCTTTCTCCAACTCATTTGACTAATTTGGAAACTAAAACAAACAAGGTTGAAGGACTTTGCCAAGTATATACCTCAGGCCAGATTTGAACTCTGGAAGAAAAGTTTTTTTCTGGCTCCAGAAGCAGCACTTTATTCATTGTACAATCTACTTGCCTCTGCCCTCTATCGATCTCTGCTTTTATTCATGTCATCTACAATATCCAGATTTGACACTCCCTTCCCTTTTGTGTTTTATTGTCCTTTCCAAAGATAGTGTCACTTGACACTTTCTTAAAGCCACTCGGTCCCTCCCTCAACATAACCCCATACACCTATATGCAAATTCACACAAAGATAGAAATGTTTATCAAAATTTAATGTAGTTCACAAAGGACATCAAATGAGTGCTTCATTTATGTCTCAGTATAGCAACTGCCCTTGCTGCCTGTGTTTCCGAACAAAGTATGATTTCTGATCACCCTGATTCCTTTGCTTCTCTTTTATCATAGAAATCATCTGAGTCATTCACTCCTCAAAGCTAGATGTGACTTTTGCTCCCCACCCATTATAAGTCACATTTCTGTTTGTCTATGAAAGGAAGAAGTTTCTTTCCTCTCAGTCTAGCACCACCAATGCTAAGTTGACAGCAGCTTCTAATAGGCAATGACTCAATATTTTCATTTTCATTTTGCTTTTAGATTGGAGTGATTCATTATCTGCAGAAACTTTTGTTGACACAAAATTCTAAGTTCAGATTTTCATATATTGTATAATCATATAAAATTTTCTCACTTGGAGATTATATAGGACCAACTAGGAAAACTACCTGGTGAGTAGCCAGAATGAAAGCTTTATTTGATCTGTTTTCTTAATACTTCCAAAAGGTCAGATGCATTGGATGATTTTTGGCTGGGCCCATACTGGCCAGTTCCTTGTTATATTAGGGTAATTAATTTTACAATATTTGAATGGTTGGTATGCATATACTTACTATATAAAACTAAAGGATGTATTTTATAAAAGTCAGAAGTCAATATATTACTCATTTTGCCATATATAAGGAGATAATTATTTTTGCATACGGACAAGTTCTTCTTCCTTCAGGGACACTCTAAATTTAATGTTCATTTCTTTCTACTAAGTATGTATCCTTTAGGATATTCTTGTGGTTTAATTTGACTAATGAACTCTGTCATGCAGAAGTAAGAAACAAAGAGGTTAGGAATTTTCTCCTAAAGAAAATGTAAACTTCATTAGAGTGCTATGTTTTACAGTGTTTGAGATGCCAACTAGATATTACTTAAGTGGCTGTCAAAAGTATACTAGACAGGGATTCAAAAGATCTGAGTTACATTCCAGGATCTACCACTAATTAGCATTGTCATGTAGAGAAAGTCAAAGAATTTTAGTTTCCTCATCTGAAAAATGAGGGTTTCAGATTTATCCCTTTTTAGCTCTAAAATTAGAATAATTCATGTGTCATGTCTCTACTGTGAAAAAAGGTGAATGTCTTCCAATAATCAGTGAATTCAATGTCCCCTTTACAGAGTCTAGATGATGTAAGTTCTAATTATTTTAATGGAGTATTTTGATATTTTGATGACTTCAAGGATTCATCAGTATGAGCCCCTCTCCTTTAATGCAGATCTCCTCTAAGTCTTATTATCCTGAGATTCCTGTACATGAACACTCCTACCCTCATTTACACACCCACTAAATCTTCCAAACAAGATCTATCTATCTAATTTACTCTAGGCCTTCATCTTCTTTATTTAATATCTTTGGATCCCAATGTAGCACTATGATTCTCCATCTGTTACTAATTCTCACTATAAGATCAGCCAATTAGTGTTATGCTCATCCTCAATGTGCTTTACACTTTGAATAAGTCATCACTGGTAGCATGTAGCAATCTGCTTATGCTCTAGGATGTATTCCCAGTGTAGAGAGGGTTGGGACACTGTGTTAAACTGCAAACTTATTTGTACTAGTAGTGCAGAGGTTATTCTAGGGATTTTGAAGTTTTCAATGCTTCTGAGGTTATGTGATCCAAGGAAAAATATGTTCACTGCTTTCCTGGTCTTCACTCTCATCCTTACCCAGGAAGGATCTTTGCTTCATTGCAATTAGAAGATATTACTGTTCTGCAGAATTCCTAATCCTTTGTGACTGAAGGTAATACTGATACTCAGAGTCCCTGCTCCTTAATATCTTAATGTGTTCCTCTGTGGCCTAAAACTGGCCCTCAGAAAAATGGAGTTTCCACATACTGTCTCAGATTACATCCAGTGGTAGCACAGGAGTACCCTTTAATCTATTTCTAACTAGTTATAATATCCCTTTGAGAGCTCTCAAAAGTCTTTCTGTTGCTCTTGCCATCTCTGACCTCCACCTCTAGCATTTCAAATCTCCTTAATCCTCTAAGTTGTATTAGGCTACAAAAATGGTCTCACCCATATGGGAGAGACTAGGTTTAGATCAACATTTCACACCCTATACCAAGATAAATTCAGAATGGATGAATGACTTGAATATAAACAAGGAAAATATAAGTAAATTAAGTGAACACATAATAGTATACTTGTCAGATCTATGGGAAAGAGAAGATTTTAAAACCAAGCAAGAGTTAGAACAAATTACAAAATGTAAAATAAATAATTTTGATTATATTAAATTAAAAAGTTTTTGTACAAACAAAAACAATGCAACCAAAATCAGAAGGGAAACAACAAATTGGGAAAAATCTTTATAACAAAAAACTCTGACAGAGGTCCAATTTCTCAAACATACAAGGAGTTAAATCAATTGTATAAAAAATCAAGCCATTTCACAATTGATAACTGGGCAAGGGACATGAATAGGCAATTTTCAGATAAAGAAATCAAAAGTATCAATAAGCACATGAGAAAGTGTTCTAAATCTCTAATAATTAGAGAAATGCAAATCAAAACAACTCTGAGGTACCACCTCACCCCTAGCAGATTGGCTAAAATGATAGAAGGGTAGAGTAATGAATGTTGGAGGCGATGTGGCAAAATTGTGACATTAATGCATTGCTGGTGGAGTTGTGAACTGATCAAACCATTATGGCTGGCAATTTGGAACTATGCTCAAAGAGAGCTAAAAGAATGCCTGCCCTCTGAGCCAGCCATAGCATTGCTGGGTTTGTACCCCAAAGAGATCATAGATAAACAGACTTGTACAAAAATATTTATAGCCTCGCTTTTTGTGGTGGCAAAAAACTGGAAAATGAGAGTATGCCCTTCAATTGGGGAATGGCTGAACAAATTGTGGTATATGCTGGTGATGGAATACTTTTGTGCTCAAAGGAATAATAAACTGGAGGAATTCCATGTGAACTGGAAAGACCTCCAGGAATTGATGCAGAGTGAAAGGAGCAGAGCCAGAAGAACATTGCACACAGAGACTGATACACTGTGGTAAAATCAAATGTAATGGATTTCTGTACTGGCAACAATGCAATGACCTAGGACAATTCTGAGGGATTTATGGAAAAGAACACTAACCACATTCAGAGGATGAATCACAGGAGTAGAAACACAGAAAAAAAGCAACCTCTTGAACACATGAGTTGATGTGGACATGGTTGGGGATGTAGATTCAAAAAGACCACACCAATGCAATTATCAATAATATATAAACAAGCCTTGATTGATCACACATGTTAAAACCAGTGGAAATGTAAATAGGATATGGGAGAGAAGGTGAAAGGGGGGTGAAGGGGAAAGTAAAAAGAAGAATCATGTGACCATGGAAAATTTTTCTAAAAAAATAAAATATTTAAATGTAAAATAAATTGTCTCACCCTCACTTTTGGTTGGTTCTGCCACTCCAGAATTCTATTTGAGGAGTTATTTTAAAATTATCTGGAGAGGAATTTTATCTTATCTGAGTGCTTCTTATACTCTTATTATCTTATCTCTTCCCCACAGAAGTTCTCAGACCTATAAGGTTTAAGTAACTGTATTCTTCCCTGGGGAAGGTAGAGGTTATCAGAAAGATGATGTTAGTCTTTATATAGTATGTATAAGTTAATTCCCTGCTTGGTGGGCTTTCAACTTATGGATGGCACATCTTGAGTAGAGGTCCCTGGGAAAATGGAAGCCAATCAGAGAGGAAAGGAAAGTTCTTTAGACTGTGTATAGACTTGAGTATGAGTTCCTTGCATTTTCTGTCAAGTTAAATAAAGTCTACCCCATACTCATGATCTTAAAAATTTAGAGTTGCAACAGACCTGGTCCAAAAAGCCTCATTTCCCAGATGAAGAACTGAAAACCAGTCTAATTGATTGGGACAGAGATTTTAGTAAATATTAGAGATAAGATCTGATCCAAAATTTTATTCATTCCAACTCTATCACTCATTCACTACTTCATGTTGCTTTATTTTTTGGTGTTTTCAAGTGATTTGAAGGCAGTTAACAATTCATTAATAAATAAAAGCAAATTGTCATTTCTAGGGGAAATCCTGAATTAGGTAAAAAATAAGTCAAGTTCTAATATTTTCAGGATGGAGTCCACAAACCAAAGAAGATTTTAAGAATCTGGCTCTAATACTTAACTCAGTTTTTTGAGTCTTGTTGCCTGGTTCAAAGTGCAATCATATCTCCTATAATTTATTATACTCAGAAAAGTATTTTAAACATTATGTAATATTATATATTTTTATACTTCTTAATCAGTTAAGTGACTGAAAAGGTATATTTTATTATTGTAAAGCATCATAAAATGCCTTTTCTCATATGAATATCCTTGCTTTCTTTAGATATATAAAAATACGCACACACACATACAAATAGATCATTGGAAATTTTGTTTCTATAGAGCATAGAGGTTTAAAGAATCATCCAAGTGCCTCATTCAGCCTTCTACCAATAATTAAGATAAACATCATGAGAATTTTCATGACAAATAATATTAATAATCTCAAGATTTACTGGTATCCTTTTTTACAGAAAGATGATGTGCTTTAATTTTAAGGTTAGTTTTCACACATTGTATTTTATCTCAATTTTGTTTTCATTTAAAGTTCTATTCATTCATATACTTGTTGTAAGTGTATACATTGTTCTTTTGGCTCTGCTTCCCTCAGAGTTATGAAAAATTTCCTGTTCTTGTTTGAATTTTCAATATTCATTATTTCTTACAGCACAATGACATTTCATTCCACTCACATATCACAATTTGTGTAGCTATTATTCCAAAACTGGGAATGTAGTTTCTGTCAAACTTTTTGATTTTAGAAATACATGTCTATACCACTCCTATAAAATGTTCTAAAAACACAAAAGTAAGCAAATGGGATGTGTTTTTATCTTTATGAAAAAATTATTATTTATTTCAAATATTCTCTACTTTTGAAATTTGAGTTCCAGAGGCTCTCTTTCTATCCCATACTCTCCTGATTCTGCTTGGAAGGCAGTCAATATGATATCAATTATGCATGTGAAATCATACAAAACTTATTTCCATGTTAGCCATATTGCAAAATAGCAAGAAAATAAAGTGGAAAATTTTAAGTTCAATTTGCACTCAGAGTTAATCAGTTCTTTCTCTGGAGGTGGAAAGCAATTTTTTATCATGTTTTCTTTGGAGTTGTCTTGGATCATCATATTGATCAGAATAGTCAAGTCTTTCACGACTGATTATGATTATGACATCACTAGTTACTATGCACAATGATCTTCAGATTCTTCTAATTTCATTTTGCATTAGTTGACAAAGGTCTTACCATGTGTTTTTTTCCCACTGAAACTATCTCTTCATCACTTCCGTCCATCACAATCATGGATCACCACTTGTTCAACCACTCCCCAGTTCATGAGCATTCCCTCTCAGTATCTAATTCTTACTACCACAAAAAAGAACTAATATCAATATTGTTGTACATATAGGTACATATATTTTTCTTTTCCTTTGATCTCTATAGGGTATTGCTTGGCCATAGAGTTTGCACAGTTTCATATCATTTGGGTACAGTTCTACTAGAGAGAGATGTGGTCACTCTTCTGTTTTACACTTTGTTCTTTTCACAGGGAGGTCCTGTATTCCCTTGCAGCTCCTCTCTGCCTTGGAAATGTGACCTATGACCCTGTTCTACTATGATCAGACAGAAATGTTCCTCTCCAACCTGCAACTGCAACCCAGAACTGTGTATGGTCAATAGATTTGTAATCAGCACCAGTTGCATCAAGTTACAACAAAAGATCTCCTGTAAGCTCTAGTTGTCTAATCTCAATTCTGGGCTGAGAGCTCATAAATCTGTTTCTGTTGCCATTATTACTGCCTCTGCATTTGTTCTTTCCAGATAGGGCTCTTCTCTGGTGTCATGGACTTCTCTTATCAACTTTCTAAGTTTTCTAAGGCTGGAAAAATCATTCACCCTGATCTCTGCTTTGTGCATCCACTCAAAAATTTGATTCAAGGCATTATTAAAATAGACATTCTTTGCCTACCCTTTGATCCGTCCATCACATTGCTGGGTTTGTACCACAAAGATATATTAAGGAAAGAGATTTATATATAAATATTTATAGCCATGCTCTTTGTGGTCGCAAAAAATTGGAAAATGAAGGAATGTCCATCAACTGGGGATTGGCTGAACAAATTGTGGTGTCTAATGGTGATGGAATATCATTGTGATGAAAGGAATAATGAACTGGAGGAATTCCATGTGAACTGCAAAGTGAAAGGAGTAAAACCAGGAGAATATTGTACACAGAGACTAATACACTGTGACACGATCGAATAAAATAAACTTTTCTACTAGCAGCAATGCAATGATCCAGGACAATTCTGAAGAACTTATGAGAAAGAATGTTATCCACATCCAGAGAAGGAACTGTGGGAGCAGAAACACAGAAGAAAAACATATGATCAATCATATAGCTTGTTATGGATATGGTTATTGTTTTATGTTAAGATGATGACTCTACTACAAATATGAATAACATGGAAATAGGCTTTAAACAATGACACATATATAATCCAGTGGAACTGCTTGTCTCCTCCAGGAGGGGAGAGGGAAGGGGAAGGGGGAATCATTAATCATGTAATTCAAAGAAAAATATTCTAAATTAAAAAAGAAAAAGAAAATAGACATTCTTCAAACTGCTACTTCATTATATAGGTAGTGATTTTTTTCTAAATTCAGATGTTGGGAGGATAATACCATTATGTCTGCTGAGATTAGATTATTAGGGTAAATGATGGCTGAGCTATTTTATTTCCCATCTTTTGTTAATCAACTTCTGATTTCAACTATCAGTTTTCTTGGAATGATCTGATTTGCTTCCTACCAATCTCTCTCTAGACTTTTTCTCAACTCATTGTTCCTGCATTAAAATGAGTCATTACCAATGATTTCATTTTTTTTGCAAAATTTTTGCACTCTTAATTAAGTATTGTTCCATAGATGTCATGTTTTTATATTTGGCAAGGAAATTTAATACCTCTTGGCTAAGGTAACTCTTTTAACCCCATCATAGCAAATAGTTAACACCTGTTACATTTGTTAATAGATGGTTACAATTAAAGTTATTTATTTTATTTTATACATTTCAGAATTTTAAGGATTACTATTTAAGCAGTTCTAATTCAACTTATTGAAATTACAGATTATCTTCTCAACCTTTCTACCATTCTTCTCATTCCTTTTTTATTTTGGCCTTTGTTCTAACTAGTTACTACTGCCACAACAATCAACAACTGAATATGAAGTGGATCTATAGTCAATTCTTTGCTGTCATTCAAGATAAAGTTAATTTTAAAATTATTTTGGTGTTCCCTAGTGGGCCTGCCCTTTGACATATTTTTCAAAGTATTTGTGAAATAGTTTGTGACATATAATGAACATGAGTATTCTCAGTAGATGGAAAGTCTTTGGCCTCAATTTTTTTTCATTCCAAACAATATTTTTTTCAATAATTTGTTCCATTGTACTCAATGTTCACTTCACACTAAATTAATCATGTATAAATATACCTTTTGATTTCATTTGTAGATCAATATCAAGTTTTTTTCAATTTATTTAACTTCTTTACCTTCTTAAACTACAAATGTATCTAACCTGCCACTGTCTTCCCTTTATGTATTGTTGTCTCCACTTGTTAGAACATGAGGTCCTTGAAAGAATGGACTCTTTTATATATATATATATATATATCTTATCACTTATCAAAGTGCCATGTACATAGTGAAAACTTATTGCTTCATTTTCTTTGCTTCCATTCATTTATCATTTCTTGGAGTTCTTGTTACTTACACCATTTATTAGCATTAGAAAGCAAGATGACAAATTGTCTCTTAAAATGTTTCCTATTGCTTTTTGTTAGACTACCCACTTTAGACATCTTTCTGAGGAGAAGCTGTCCCATTCTACCATTTAATGAAATAACTATTAGATTATAAAATTTCATAAAGAATGGGAATGTAAATATGTGTATAGTTTAGTCACTCAAATGCTACACTTTGAATAGTTAAACATTAAAAGTAACAACAGTTAAGCTAACTGTATAATTCAAATTGATGCTTCCTTCTTTTTCACTCTTCTGCCTCCTTTACTTTAAAAATAGAATTATAGGACTGATGACTAGTTTTTGAATTTGTCCATTTCATGATTATCTATGATCATAGCAATTCATTTCCTGGTAATCAACATTCTGGTATTGAGTAATTCCATTTTGGTCAAGATTAGTTTTTAGATAGCAAGTAACTTACAAAGCTTCCAAATCAAATTCTAAATGAAGCTTGGATTGCTCATTCTAACCTAAAGGAAAGAGCAAGATCTTGTATACACAATCAATGGATCACCTCCACACCATGAGGTATAGACATCACAGTAGATTTTTCATGATTTATTATTATGACATATTTGTCCTTATGAGTAGAAATTTACCAAAGGTGGTGGAATGAATTCTATGTGCTAATTGTTAAAAGTCATCATTTTTCTTTCTTTAAAACTTTCTTTAAAAGGCCTTTAGAAGTTTAGAATAATATAACCTCTCTTGGACAAATTATACAGAACTACATTTTGGATTTCCAGACCTTTTGTTATGTTTTAACATGAAACCATGAAAAAAATATAGTGTGTCCTCTGTTACAGCAACCTGCTTATCTAAATTGTTGTCATATAAATCTATTGCTATGTCAATTCTTCAATTGCAGCAGTTAAACTCTTAGGTTGCAAAGGGTTCTAGTTTTTTTTTTATTGGCATCATTCAGTTAAGAATAATTTCAGACTGGCTGCTGTCTCTGCATAATAGCTTTGAGGGTGATTTATTCTTCTGGTGTTATTGCAAGAGTAGATTATCTCGACGTGTGTCACTGGATAATGTTTCTCTGTGAAATAATAATGAATCACCATTTTTCTTCTCTATTGTTTTCTCTTGCAGGTATCTGATATCAAATTTCCATATTTTTTCTCATTTTATTCTAAGTAAAGAGTAATTGCTAGAATCTTAACCAACTAATAAAATGGAGAAAAGGTAAAAGGTTTGTATTTCTTCCCTCCCTCTAATAACCTGATACCTGCAGTAATCCTATGCTTTGCAAATAAATACCTTTATTTATGCTTAATCCATTTCAAAACTATTATAAGAGTCTTCTTGAAAGTCCTAGACCTTAATAACTATCCCTTCCCTCAAATATCCACTGCCAAAGTACAGGTCTAGCCATTTCATCTCCCTATTGGATAAAGTTTAGTAGTTCCCTATTGCCTCAAGCATCATGTATAAATTCCTGTTTTTAGCTTTTAAAGACATTAGAACCTGGTACTTTCTTTTTGTTCCAATATTCCTTTTTAGAATATTTTTTTCCATGGCTACATGATTCAGGCTCATTCCCTCCCCCCTGAAACAATACCCCTACCTTCCCCATAGCTGAAGCTCAGTTCAACTGGGTTTTACATGTATCATTGATCAAGACCTATTTCCATATTGTTGATAGTTGCACAGGGATGGTCATTAAGAGTCTATATCCCAAATAAAATCCTCATCAGCCCATGTGTTCAAGCAGTTGTTTTTCTTCTGGGTTTCTACTCTCACAGTTCTTCCTCTGAATGTGGATAGCATTTTCTCCCAAATTTCTCAGAATTTTTCTAGATCATTGCATTGCTGCTGGTGGAGAAGTCCATATATTCGATTGTACCACAGTGTATCAGTCTCTGTGTATAATATTCTTCTGGTTCAGCTCCTTTCACTCTGCATCAATTCCTGGAGATCATTCCAGTTCACATGGAATTCCTCCAGTTCATTATTCCTTTGAGTACAATAGTATTCCATCACCAGCAGACACCACAATTTGTTCAGCCATTCCCCAAGTGAAAGACATTCCCTCATTTTCCATGTTTTTGCCACCACAAAGAGCGTGGCTATAAAAATTTTTGCATAAATTTTTTCCCTATGATCTCTGGGGTAAAAACCCAGCAGTGGTATAACTGAATCAAAGGGCAGACAGTCTTTTATGGCCTTTTGGACATAGTTCCAAATTGCCATCCAGAATGGTTGGCTCAATTCATAACTCCACTAGCAATGCATTAATGTCCCCATTTTGTCACACTCCCTCCAACATTTATTACTTTCCTTTGCTGTCATGTTAGCTAATCTTCTAGGTGTTAGGTGGTACCTCAGAGTTATTTTGATTTGCATTTTCTCTAATTATAAAAGATTTAGAACACTTTTTCATGTGCTTCTTGATAGTTTTGGTTTCTTTATCTGAAAATTGCCCATTAATGTCCCTTGCCCATTTATCAATTGGGGAATGGCTTGATTCTTTCTACATTTGATTTAGCTCCTTATATATTTGAGTTATTATACCTTTATCAGAGGTTTTTGTTATAAAGGTTTTCCCCCAATTTGTTGATTCCCTTCTAATTTTGGTTGCATTAGTTTTGTTTGTGCAAAATCTTTTTAATTTAATGTAATCAAAATTATTCATTTTATATTTTTTTACTTTTTCTATCTCTTGCTTGGTTTTAAAATCTTTCCTTTCCCAAAGATCTGACAAGTATACTATTTTGTGTTCACTTAATTTACTTATGGTTTCCTTCTTTACATTCAAGTCATTCACACATTCTGAATTTATCTTGGTGTAGGGTGTGAGATGTTGACCTAGACCTAATCTCTCCCATATTGTTTTCCAATTTTCTCAGAAGTTTTTGTCAAATACTGGATTATTGTCCCAAAAGCTAGGCACTTTGTGTTTGTCATAGACTGTCTTGCTGAGGTCACTTACCCCAAGTCTATGCCACTAATACTCCCTTCTGTCTATTAGCCAGTACCAGATTGTTTTGATGACCACTGCTTTATGGTACAGTTTAAGATCCAGTACTGCTAGACAACCTTCCTTCACTTTTTTAATCATTTATGTGATATTCTTGATCTTTTGTTCTTCCAAATTAACTTCATTATAGTTTTTCTAATTCAGTAAAAAAAATTCTTGGTAGTTTGATAGGTATGGGAATAAATAAGTAAATTAATTTGGGTAGGATGGTGATTTTTATTATGGTAGCTCTTCCTACCCATGAGCAATTAAATTTTTTCAAATTGTTTAGATCTGGTTTTAATTGTGAAGAAAGTGTTTTGCAGTTGTGTTAGTATAATTCCTGACTTTGTCTTGGCAGATAAATGCTAAGTATTTTACATTGTCTAGAGTGATTTTAAATGGAATTTCTCTTTCTAATTCTTGCTGTTGAAATGTGTTGTAAATATATAGAAATGCTGATGGTTTATTTTATGTAGGTTGGTTTGGTAATCTACAACTTTGCTAAAGTTGTTGATTATTTCTACTAGCTTTTTAGTTGATTCTCTAGGATTTTTTAAGTAGACCATCATATCATCTGCAGAGTGATAGCTTTGTCTCCTCATTGCCTATTTTAATACTTTCAATTTCTTTTTCTTCTCTAATTGCTACTGCTAGTTAAATAACAGAGGTGATGATGGGCATCATTGTTTGACTCCTGATCTTATTGTAAAGGCTTCTAATTCATCCCCATTGCAGATGATACTTGTTGATGGTTTTAGATATATACAGTTTATTATTTTTAGTAAGGGCCCTTTTAGTCCTACACTTTCTGGTGTTTTCACTAGAAATGGGTATTATATTTTGTCAAAGGCTTTATCAGTATCTATTGAGATAATCATGTGATTTTTGTTGGTTTGATTGTTGATATGTAATTATGTGAATGGTTTTCCTAATATTGAATCATCCTACCATTCCTGGTATAAATCCCACCTGATCATAATGAATAACCCTTGTGATCACGTTCTGGAGTCTTTTTTTTAAACCCTTAACTTCTGTGTATTGGCTCCTTAGTGGAAGAGTGGTAAGGGTGGACAATGGGGGTTAAGTGACTTGCCCAGGGTCACACAGCTGGGAAGTATCTGAGGCTGGATTTGAACCTAGGACCTCCCGTCTCTAGGCCTGACTCTCAATCAACTGAGCTACCCAGCTGACCCCCTGGAGTCTTTTTGCTACTATTCTATTTAAGATTTTTGCATCTATGTTCATTAAGGAGATTGGTCTGTAGTTTTCTTTCTCTGTTTTTGATCTACCTGACATTGGGATCAGTACGATATTTGTGTCATAAAAGGAATTTGGTAGAACTCTGTCTTTCCTTATTATACAAATACTGTGTATGATATTGGGATTAGTTGTTCTTTGAAAATTTTGTAGAATTCACTTGTGAATCCATCTCGTGCTGTGGGTTTTTTCTTAGGGAGTTATTTGATGGCTTATTCAATTTCTTTTTTTGATATGGGATTATTTAAGTATTCTATTTCTTCTACTGTTAATCTAGGCAATTTATATTTTTGTAGATATTCATTTGTATCACCTAAATTGCTACATTTATCACCATATAATTGGACAAAATAGTTTTTAACAATTGCCTTAATTTCGTATTCTTTAGAGGTGAGATCTTTCTTTTCATCTTTGATACTGTTAATTTGGCTTTCTTCTTTCCTTTTTTGTTTTATTAGATTGACCAGTACTTTGTCAATTTCATTTGTTTTTTTTCAAAATACCAACTTCTAGTCTTATTTATTACTTCAATAGTTCTTTTAATTTCGATTTTAATAATTTCTCCTTTAATTTTAATTATCTCTAATTTAGTTTTCTTTTGGAGATTTTTAATTTGTTCATTTTCTAGTTTTTTTTTAAATTTGCATGTCCAATTCATTGATCTGTTCCAATATCTTATACTTTATTCCCCTCCTACTTCAGGATCCAATAATACTGGCTTTTCTGGTCCTTATACAGAATACAATATTTTCATTACATGTTTTTGCACTGACTGTTTCCCACCCGTGCAATCCCCATCCCTTCTTATTTTTACCACTTTCGCTTTGAGTAAGAAATTTTCTCAACCTTCCACTCAAGCCGTTATGTCTTACACCATTTCCCATTTTTTATATAGCTATACATCCCTCTCTATTTAGATATGTACATATATATTTCTATATATATATGTATATATATATATATATTTACACACATATATGGTCATATTATGTCTTTTAGGTATATGCTTATAGGGTTAGGGTTAGGGTTAGGGTTAAAGTTAGGGTTAGGGTTAGGGTTAGTGTTATATGCATGTGAACTTTGAATGTATGTACTTATGTGTTTACAAGTAATATATATGATTGAATCATATGTATACACATATTTCTATGTAAAATTATTAGCATGTTGTATCCCTTATTAAAATTTTAGTGCATTGAGGACACAGACTATGTCTTTTCCTTTCTTTGTAAATCCATAGTTTAGTACAGTACCTGGTACATAGTAAAAATACTTAAATCTTTATTGATTGACAAATTCTTTGAGTTCATAAATAGCAATGTCACTATTGCTCAAAATACATTCCCCCTAGTTGGAGGGTGGAAGATACTACATAAAGTAAAAAACAAAACAATTTCAAAAAAACAGTCAATGGTAGAAGTGAATAACATAAATTCTGTTTTAATGCACATTATGTATTCATCTTTTATTACTCAAGATAAGAAGCCTTCAAAAAAAGAGAAAGGTATCTATGAATTCAATCATAGTTGAAATGCAAAGAATTAGGATAAAATAGTAGAGACAGTCAACATAGATGAGATTCTCCAAATAAAATCAATATATGTATGTATGTATATATACATACATACATATATATGTATGTATGTATATACTCAATGACTGATGCAAAGATATGCATAGAAGTGAATAGTGGAAAAATATATTAGGAAAACAAAAATTATAGTCTATACAAAAGTTCCATACCTAGATATGAATATTTTCTGGAAGAAAAGTGAATTTCAATGAATAGTTTTTAAGATGAGGGTTCTAAGCAATTGACATGATCATGGGCAGCTCTTCTCACTGAAAATGAAAATGGCAACTAAGAAAACTTGAGCAATCACTAATTTCTATGATTACTAATCTCTTCTCTGTGTAATCACTTTAGTGGTTTACAGGTATAGGAAAAGATTCCTTGTGAGAAAAAAAGTGAGAGAAACAGGCATGAATTTGTGGGGTTTTCTTTTTCCTAAACATAGAAATTTTTGCAGTCATATATCTGCCTGAGATATAAAGAACGTCATCAATTTATTAAGTATTTATGAGATGCTAGCTATGTGTCAGGCACTATATCAAATGTTAGAGATACAAACAGAGGCAAAAACTGTTTGTGCCCTGTAAGTGTGGAATTGGGGGTAAATTAAGGATCACTAAGCATACATCTGGAGATTTGAAGCTGGCCCCAGTCCTCAAAGAATTCAGTCTTAATAGAGGAGATATCAAGCAAACAAAAGTATGCATGCTGCACATATATATATATATATATAAATATGTATAGACACACATTATATATGCACATATATGTGTATATACATATACACATGCATACATATACTCATATATGATACATCTGAGATAAATCCTAAAGTAAAGCAACTAGTATTAAGAGGTTGATAGGTCAAGAAAACATTTTTGTAGAAGGAAATATTTTATCTGAAACTTGAAAAAAGCCACTGTCTATTTTTATTGTTAGCTTATATCAAATTACTTGCTTTCTCAATGAGAGAGGTAAGAGGGAGGTAGAGAGGAAGAGAATTTGAAACTCAATTTTTTTAGAAATTAATGTTTACATTGTTTTTCATTGTAATGGGATATTATATATAAATTTATAAAACATAATATAAATTTATTAAAAATTGAATCAACAGTTTTGAAATGCAACTTTCAAAACATTAAAGAAATTGTGATCTACATATATGTTAAAACTAATGCAATAATATGCACATTTATGGGATTCTATTGTCTCATTGGTAGCATCCTGGGCAGAGCTTAATAATGAAGTTTTCCAAACTTCAACTTCAACTGAGATACATTATCCTGATGGCAATGAATTCCCAGAACCCTAACTACATTGGTGCTTGGAAAAATCCATCATTACTCTAAAGATGTCTGCTTAATTAAAATAATGAAAAATAGAATAAATAAAGAATACATAACTTTGTGATTTAAAAATATTTTAAATAATTTATTTGAACTTCACAACAAAAGAAGGAATTAGGTATGACAGGTTTTAGAATTAGAAAACAGATACTCAGAGAGATAAAATGTCTTGCTTCTGATCATGCAGGCAATAAATATTAGCCATGAGATTTTAAACAAGGACTCTATTCCTAATTTAGAGGGCTTTTTCTCATAACATTATTTTGTATCCTATATATTTGTCATTACAACATACAGCTATAGTGTATGTAATAAATCAGTCAATGTATGCACATGTGTATTGCATGCCTACATATATACACAATATCATACTGGTCCAAGTTTGAGCACAAGGAAATCTTTAGCTTTTTTTCCACCCTGGCCAATGACTACTGATTTTGTAGGTATTTAAAACTCCCAATATTGAAAACATCTTCAGAGAGGCAGATTGGCATCTCATTTACAACTTGGGGTTTTAGGAGGCTTTGAGATTATGTTTTACTGTTGATCATATAGCCAAAGTTTGTACTTCAATGAAAGTATTTCTGACTCTAAGAACCACCTCTTCATTGTTTCTTCTTCAGGATAAATAATATTTGAGAAATCCTTTTCACTAGGTCATCTGGCCTACTTCTTAATAAGATATTGGAATGATTGTGATAATCTTATTAATGAGATGATGCTTCCTAAGTTCTGATATCTAACTTGATGTTTAGGCTTGGTATAATTATTAAAAATATCATCCAATAAAAAACTCACAAGAAGGAGTCCCTGATAACTTCCTAGATAGATGAGACTCAGCCTCCAGAAAGCATATCCATTATGGTCCTAGTCTAATGCATGTATAGGACACAGATCAAGAAAGTTACACATTAGCCATTTGCCGATGGGGTACCCATGAATTCCTCCCAGTTGTACAATTTCAGTAATTATATTGGCTTACTTAAACAAATCTTAACATTAAAAAGGAAGAGTAGAATATTTACCTCATTATTTCAGGATTAAAAACAGCACAGGCAAATGGGAGAGAGTGGCAAAAGGGAATACTAAAGACTTCTGGTCTGAAACATAGACTGAATCATTAGTGTAGGCAACAGAATTCTTAATGGTCTGAAATCTGTGCCTGAATTGTGGCCATACTATGAGGTAGAGAGAAGCGCATTATTGTATTTGGCATTTAAATTATCAAACATGTGCTAATTGAATGACATATAATAGTAGAAATCCAAATCAAAGCTTTTATAGATACTGAGGTAGAGACAGACATTGATAACAATGAGGACACAGTAAGGTAATGTAATGAACAAAAGTACAAAATAAAGGGCAAAGGGGAGGGGAGGCAAAAAAGGAGGTCCTACCATCTTTAAGCTCAGGAAAATTGGATGCCTTATTTGTTGCCCTGTCATTTTTTTTCAGACATGAACAATTATTCATGGACCCATTTGAGGTTTTTTTTGATAAAGCGTCTGGGGTATTTTGCCATTTCCTTCTTCAGTTCATTTTACAAATGAGAAAACTGAGACAAAAAGGATTAAGTAACTTGCCCAGGGTCATATAGTCAGTAAGTATCTGAGGTCAGATTTAAAATCAGGAATAGGAATCTTCCTGACTCTGGGTTCAGTTCTTTGTCCACTATGCGCCCATTGGATGCTTAGACTATGGTGACTTATCCAGTAAAGACCAAATCCAGTATTTGATTGCACATATTTCTTATTTCAGATCCAACATTCCAGTCATTTCATCAAATCATCTCTGAATAAAAATAACTGCCTTTTATTTAATCCTTTTAAAATCTCTAATTTGTAGTCAATCAAGAACCAAAGATAAATATCAATAAATAGTCAATAATATCAAAGAAATGCAAAACAAAGTACAATCTGAGGAAAATGGGTAGTCATTATTGAGGAAGATCAGAGAAAGTTACCAGGAAGAGGATGTGCTTATAGTTTAAAGGATGGGCCAAATATGTGTGATTTGAACTTCACTAAGTAAGAAATAGGGGGCCAGTGAAGATTTCTGAACAGAAAAGCTATATGACCAGATTTAGTTATAAGGAAGGTATTTTTTTTCAGTGAATCATAAGGAGAAAGATCAGGCTATTTTAAAGGTCTATGTGGTGGTAAAAAAGAAGAATAAAGTAGACTGAATTCTAGTAGCAGGAATATGTTGGGGATTTTTTGTTTTGTTTTGTTTTGTTTTTGGTACCTGGCTCTACATTCCTATTTCTATTCTATAATTTGACTAATATTTCCCCATTTTATCTACAAGGGTATTATGAGAGACCATCAAATGTCTTCTCAAAATTATAGAATAATAAGCTAGTTAAAAAGGAAATGAGATTACTTTAGTATAATGTGGTTTTATTGAACCAATGCTGGCTTAGAGCAAGTACCACTTTTGCTTTCAAGCATTCACAAATTATTTGCCTACTAATCCATTTTATAATTTTGCCAGGCAACAGAATTTTTCTAAATTCTAAAAATTATGGGCCTTAAAAATTGCAAATACAAGGGGAAATAAGAAATTGATCACCTAAATGTAATTACAATATAACCTCTTCAGATATTTTATAGCACAGAAGAATCTCTCCTTCTGTCAATATATCATAGTAGGGCAAGGTTAAAAGATCCTTTCTTGTCCTAAAAAGAAATCTAAGCTTAGATAAAATATATAACTAATAAAGTATTTCCTAAGAATATAGCATTTGTATCTTTTGCCCAAAAAATGTCATCATCCTTCCACCCTGAAAAGTAAAGCACAATAAATATGGAACAATCAATAACAGAAGGATTCATAGTTCAACTGTTTTACCATGAAATTTCCCTTGCTGTTTTAAGGATGGGGGATGGGACAAAAAGAGCCAGAAGAAGGCCATTGGTGACAGTTGGTGACAGTTGGGACCAGAGAGTAATAGCCTCTAACCATAAGAATACTGTAGCATACTAACAATTTAGAAAATAATTTGGACATTAGACATAGGGAAAGTGCAGAAAGGGCTAAGGAAGTTTAAAAAAAAATTTAGCAAGCTAGTGCAGGGATAGCATGAGAATAAAACATTAAAGTGTTGTTGGATAGATAACTAAAAATACTAACATACTAAAATAGATTCTCAATATAAAAATTAACATTGCATTAAAAATAGGTAGTTTAAACATAATTTGATAACAGATAAGACTAATAAGATAATTGTATTACTTGACAGATATATATTAAAAGTGAAACAAGTTAAAATTCTGTTAAATAATAACTTAGAAGAATTTATGGATAAGAAAACTGTTTAACTTTAAACTTAGACATTGTGTTCAACGGAAAATTTTTCATGTTACAAAATTTTTTTTTACCCTCTAAATATTGTTATATAAATTGCAACCCTCATCCCCATACCAACCTTTCCAAAACCCATCTTAGAATAGAAATAGAAAGGTAATTAGTATAGTGATATGACAAGATCAGGATTTATTATTTTGGAGGGAGGGGGAACATAAGATCAGAATAGGAAATAGTGATGCATGAATTAAGCGGGACTTTTGGAAAAAGTCCCACCACACAAAACCAGCATACTGTAAGGATGGGGGATGGGACAAAAAGAGCCAGAAGAAGACCATTGGTGACAGTTGGTGACAGTTGGGATCAGATAGTTTTCTGGTTAATTCTCTGGGAGAGGAAGGAGGAGGAGAGGAGGACTTCCAGTGGAGGAGTGAGAGAGGGAGGAGAAAATCTCAGTTCAAATACAGTCCTGAGGGCTTCCTGAGTATCTGTCTTTGGACATTGAAACCCCGATTCCCTAGTCAAAGGTATCCTATCGCATCTCACAGAGCAAGACTTCAATCATCAAGTCAGCTAAGTTTGGGACTCCATTTTGGGAGCAATCTCTTGGGCTCCTTCTCCCATTACTCAACCTTGCTGAGAGATCCTTTCCGGTTTGACTTGCAATTATAGAAAAGGATAGAAATAGAAAAAGAAAGAGAAGGGACAAGGGGGGACACTTAGGAGTGGGAACCCCAAAGGTTCCCACCCGAGCAATGGACCCCATAAAATGGAGAAGAGAGCACCACCAAATCCCTCTACCCTTCACCCCTTTTCTCAATCCCTATATTGATATTAATAAAAAAAAAACATTCATTAGTCAGATAGCATTCCAGAGTGCTTGAGAGATGAGGGGGAGAGGAATCACAGCTTGGTCTGCCTGTCTCCATCTTGGAACACCCACTGTGAAGTTGGCTGACCTCGGGGGAGGCTTGCATGAACCCCACCATTGTTCAGAATCAAATTGGGGCACCCAATACCTCATCTTATAGAGAAGCATTGCCCCCAACTCCTGTGAGGCAGCACAACCATCCAGGACACCGAGTTTCAGGGTGGCATCCCCTCAAAGTCTTTCAGTGCATATTTAGGCAGGAGGGGAAAGCTAGAAGAGAGTCATCACCTCATAGACTCTCTCTATCTCCCCTCTATCTTAACATTGGTTACTTGGTTCTCTTATTATTCTTATACTATCATCTATATTGTTATGTCCTGGTTATAAAAAACTGAGATCTTGCATTACCTGGTATGACCAAAACCTTTACCTAAACATCTAGTAATTAATTTAATTGCTGCCTTTACAGAGTTTGCTTACCTACTTCATACCCTTATTTCCATTTTCAGGCTAAGGATTCTGCGATCTCTCAGAGACTAGAGCTATGCTATGAACTGCTGTCCATATGACTGGTCTTCTACCTGTTAATGTGAATTTTAACTAATGTCTGCCAAAAAAATAAAGAGAACATTCATTTGCTTTATAAATTTATAAATCTAAAAGTCATAGAAAGCTGGTTAAAACTTAGAGAGGCTTTAAAATTAAGTGACTCGTGAGACATCAAACAGCCAGCAAGTATCAAAAATAGTAAATTAACTCAGACCTTTTTGACTTCTGGCTTAGCATTCTATCAATTGTGCCAAGCTACCTCTGCAAGGTTAGTATTATGGGTCTTATTATAAAACTAGCATGGTCTTCCATCTCCCAGCTGGAACCTGCTATCCACCTCTTGACCTCCTTGACACTGATCACCTACCTGCCAGGATTCATGTTTTCAAACTGGCACAATATCCTTCCTTTCAGACCAGCCTTCCTTCCCTTGTTCAGTGATATAACTTCTGAAATCACCTACTTCCAAATCAGTTAGTCTGTTGAGTAGAATGGCCAAAAGTAACAAGAGCCAAATATGGGGGATAGAAAAAAAATTTCTTTTTTCTCCATGCTTCTTTGTGTTTCCCAAAGCTCTACTTCCTAGTCATCACGGATGTCTTTTGACACTGGAAAATTTAGAGAAAAGATGAAATCATCTGAGAGCCTTGAAAGCTCAGCTGTAAATATTAAAAAGTTAGGAAATAGGGGCAGCTGGGTAGCTCAGTGGAGTGAGATTCAGGCCTAGAGACAGGAGGTCCTAGGTTCAAACCCGGCCTCAGCCACTTCCCATCTGTGTGACCCTGGGCAAGTCACTTGACCCCCATTGCCCACCCTTACCACTCTTCCACCTATGAGACAATACACCGAAGTACAAGGGTTTAATAAAAAAGTTAGGAAATACTGCTTTTGGTTCAGCCTTAGTAGAAAGCTGAAAATGAGGCTGGAAGACCATAGACCATCTTGGAAATGTGTTTAGTTCAAACAATGGGGTAGTCAATGTCTTGTGTTTTCTTAATAGAATGCATTACAGACATTATTTTACATCAAGCTTTTTGGGTACTTTTAGGTACTTTTTGAGTAAAATATTCATATACCACTACACTTTGAACAGTTAGCCTGAGCAAAATGTTCTGAAAGAGAGAGAGAGGTAAACTAGGTTGTTAATCATTTATAAACTATTTAAACAAATTTAAGTATAAATAAACTTAAATAAGCAGTGTCTCATCTATTATAACACTTCACCAGAACTGATGGGAAAACTGAAATGCAAGATCATCTTTTAATGTTATTTAAAATATTAGATAACACACAAATCAGGCACTACACTAAAAATGACTAGACAAGAGACAAAAACTTTAGTTCTTACCCTCATATTCTAAACAGGGTAGACACTAGGTAATCAACTATATAAATACAAGATAGACAGTAAGTTGGTGGTTACCACAGAGCAAAGAGGTAAGGAATGACTTGGAAAAGCTCCTTGCAAAAGAAAAAAAGATTTAAACTTAGTCTTAAGGGAATCCAGGGAAGTTAGAGACAGATGAGGGAAAACATTGCAGGTCTGAGGGACAGTCAAAGGGGAAAAGAAAAGCACAATAAGGAGATGGAGGGTCTTTATGTGAATAATAACAAGAATGCTAACATTGTTGTATTATAGAGTATGTGTAGGAAATTAAAGTGTGAAAAGACTGAAAAGTTAAAAGGAATTAGATTGTGAAGGGCTTTCAAAGTCAAATGAAGAAGTCTATATTTAATGCTATGGTCAATATGGAGCATTAGAGTTTATTAAATTGTGCTGTGACCAAGTAATCACATGATAAGCTTTAGTTAATTCCTGAAATGCTTATAGTACTGAATATTCAAGAAAATTACTGTAGGGCTAAAATATGAGGATTACATAACTATAAATTGGTGGTTGTGCTAAGCATTGGTGAGTTTTTTATTTGACTTGAACATAAAGAACCATTTGTTATATATTTAATTACAGATCATACAAAGGCATATTCAAAGATTTGATTAGATGCGATCAGATTCTTTACAACTACTAATTCTACCTTTTCAGCATGATTTAAAAATATATAGATACTCATATACATACAATATATTCATCCCTATGAAGAAAATGACAGACGAAAATGAGGAAGGGTATATGGACATCTCATAAATAGATGATAATTCCTCTAGAAAGGTCCTATGGTATGAGAAAGGGAACATTTTTCAATCTTGTTCTATCCATAGATAATTTAATTGACAAGTCTAGCTATTGGTCCTCTCTTCTTCAAATTATCCTGTATTTACTAATCTGTATTATGTTCATGTTTTATTACCAAGGGAATATAAGCACCTTAAAGTGGAGAGACACTGTTTTTCCTTATGTCTCTGTTCCTAGCACCTACCATAATACCTTGCTCATATTATGTAGTGTTATAAAAATAAATAATAGGGACTCTTCTTGATACTGCTATGCTCCTAGGTGATATTGGTTTGAGAAGCTGTGGCTTTTGTATTCCCCTAGGTAGCTGGTGCAGGAACACCCACTCATTTACCTTAGTTTGATGGTATAAGTCCCTTTCTAAATATAACAGTGCCCAGGCAGGACCCTTAATGGTCAGGTAGATGATGTTATGTTGATCTTAACAGAGATATTTGGGAAACTGAAGAGATGGCCTGAGACTAGAAACTTGCAGGACACACTCCTCCCACACAAACAGGCTTGAGTGAGAAGGGAGTGGCTCAGTCTAGCTCAGTGCTCCATTCTCCTCCCTTTCAACAAGAAGTTAGAAATCAGTTGGAAATGGAGGTAGGACTGATGTCTTCTGGCAAGGCTCAGCAAGGCAAATCTCTAATGATGTTCACTTTCTCAATTTATATTCCCCCCAGGTTTGACTAAGGGATAATAGGAGAAGCTTGATGTCTAGTAGCTATCAGGGACAGAACAAGGATCTGATTAATTGGGCTGGCAACTGAAAGGAACTAAGCTTTATGGAGGATGTGAGTATTCTCAAAATAATAGCTATTCACAGCTACCTTAAAGATGAAGTTACTGATAAGAGAGGAAGGGGAACCAAAGGGATGGGTTTCAAGGATTTGGATAAGATCTGGGAAGCCCTGAACAGTTAGATAAAAACAGCCCCTCCCCCCTCAGGAGGTAGCTGCAGAATTTATAACTAGCTTGCCCTCAAAGCATATAATTATCACTTCTAATATTTAAAATAACTAAATGGTAACAAATGCTACTGCGGGAAAGGTCTAGTTCAGCTAAACAGGTAAACTGCAGAGAAGAACTAAAATGGCTAATGCGACAGGCCACCAAAGCTATCTAGAACTGGGCTCAACAAACAGAGTGACCTGCTCGCTTCAACCCCCAGAAATCAATGGTCCCTAACTGTTTAAACTGTTCCCTCACCCAGAGTTCTCCAAGGGGGTGTTCCCTGGAATTCTGGGTGAGGTTTGACCCTGTATCTTGTAGGAATTCCACCCTGCCATTTCCATGTTGCAATTGGTAACCCTCTCAGGCCCCATCTGGGGTTGGATTGATTATTAATATTGGGCTCTATTAGCCTTGGATGGGAAAGGAATAATCAGGAATGGACTGGGGAAGGAGACCCTGTCACTATAACTATGATCAATAATCCCTCAGGACTGTAGGCTGTTGTTTCAGTAAGCTGGAGCTAGTGGTTTCCCACTCCTCTGGTTCAGCTTGGCCACCACCAAACCAGGGAGGGTAAACTGCTCAGTTGGTACAGATATTGTGATTTTCTCAGCTTCCCTGTTCTCAGTTTGTGATGTCAGGCTGCACAGGCTTTAGGAAATAATTACTCTTCACCTCCCTCTGCTTCTTCTCCTTCTCTCCTTCAGGTTACCACATGTGCCCAGATACGTAAATATCTAATGATGATCAAATGCCTAAAGATCTAGGGAGATTCAGAAAGGATCAATGGTCAAAGCTCCAATAAACCTCAGACCTCAGGCTCCAGGACCAAATACCCCTCCCAGATGACAGTTAGGGTATTTATATCCTCAGGCCAACTGTCTTTGCTCCTGTCCTCACCGCATCTGGGAACATTCTGATGTCTTCCAACTGTCTCCCTTGTTAATCAAGGTGAGACTCAGAGTTTGAATGTAAAAGTAGTTAATTGATTATTATCAAATTAGATCCTTGTAATCCATAGTCAGCTCAATCAGATCAGTCCTAATACAAATCAATTGATATCACCTAGGTAGAAAGATTATTTCTAACCAGTTGAGAGTGGTTATCATTATTTTCCTTAATTAAGCAATTTTGTCTATTATTTTCAAAAGACTTGAATCTTCCTTGAGATAACTAGAATCTTGATTGTTCGAAAGATAATGGTGAAAGTCATTTATCTACACAGGGTGCTGAACATTCAAATTACCTCTGCCTCTGGAATTTGTGTCATCAGATCATATTTTGTTGGTACCTTTCTGCCAAGTAATTGACCTAATCTTAAATCTTTCCTTAATAAGGTACATGTACATGTTTACTTTTTTCTCTTCCTAGTAAAACATTTTCAAAAATAATTTCATTTAAGCTTCTTTATCAGGTAGAGCACAGTGCTTTGAACATAATAGGCATGTAACAAATACTTGTGGATTGATTGAACCACTGAGATCATCTTAATATATTCATCCTGAAAAAGGAGACATCCCAAACTAGTTTTTGAACTCTTTAAATTTTTTTTAATAAAAAAAAAAACTATTTTCTTTCCCAGACCCTCAGTGATAAAAGTAAAATGTGTGAGATTATTAGGGTTAGGGGTGTGTGTGTGTGTGTGCGTGTGTGTGTGTACTGAGTTTAGGAGCTGGATCTCTGATTTCATAAAAAAAGGAAACTCCTTTCTACCAGCTAACAGTTTAGTAATGTATGATATAGTCATAGAGATTTGCCAGGTAGAGTGGGGGTTCTGCTAAAGAGGTGAATAATTTTTCCATGGAACTTTAACCAATATATGTGAGAGGCAGGACTTAAATTGAGGTCTTCCTAGATCCAAAGTTGTCACTACATCTATTTTGGCAACAGGTTTATTGGCTAGTCTTGATAATTGTTTTTTTCAAATGAAGCCAATATTTTATTTTGAAATAAATGTATAACAAATTTTGCAGTCAAGTTCACCACTGGGCTGTCACCTAAAATTATGAAAATATCTTAAAGGAATGTTCATATGATGCCATGTTCTTAAGAACAAAAGCATACAAACTCTCTTAAAAAGACATGCCCTCTGAGAGGTTCCGGGTTAAGATGGCGGCAGAGTAAGAAGCAGCTCTTAACCTCTCCTGACCAAAACACACAAAACTCCTCAAGGGGACATAAAAACAAGTCCAGACGAATGGAGCAACCCCACAAAAGGGGACAGTGTGGAAGGTATGTGGAATTGAGGCATTTCCATGCTATAAAGGGGTGAAACAGCTCTCACTAAATCGCGGGCTGAGCAACCACCATACCCCCACCCCCTACACACACAACAACTATAGCGCCGAAGCCAGCTAAAAAGAAATAGAGCAAGTTTGGGGCACCCATTGAGTCATTGGCAGCTCTGGGCCTGTTCCTGAGAGCAACAAGATTTAGGACCCCAATAAGCTAACGAACACACACAAAATCTGAGCACAGGAGCAGGGCGCCGAGAGCAGACACAGAGTGCAGACTCAGAGCTCAGGCACAGGTGGAGGCGTGGGTGGAGGCAGACACAGCCATGAGCTAAAGCTCTGAAACCCTGAGTGGGGAACCAGTGCAGACGGGTATACAACAGTGGAAGCAGCTCCCTGAGACTTATAAAGAAACCTCCAACAGACGATCAAGCAAGGGGGTCCACCAGGGGGCTTGACCACGGACAGACCCTGAGGGCGAGGATAAACCTGAGAAGCTGCTGGGCTAAAGATGGCTACCCAGTCTCAGGAAGTTCAGAAGAGAAAGATTAACAACAAGAAAAAGAAGTCTTTAACACTCGACAACTTTTACACAGAGAAAATCCAGACAACCGAGCAAACAGAGGAAGAGAACAAACAAGCATCTGGACCCTCCTCAAATAAGGAAAACTCCTCACAAGCTATGGAAGAGTTCAAAACTGAGATTTTGAGGAAAATGGAAGAGATCTGGCAAGAAAATAACAGTTTAAAAGGTAGAATCTTGCAATTGGAAAGTGAGGCTCAGAAACCAAATGAACTGATAGGCAAATTGAACACCAGAAATGACCAGATTGAAAAGGAATACCAGAAGATTATGGCCGAAAACCAGAAGATTATAGCCGAAAACCAGAAGATTACAGCCGAAAACCAGAAAATTACAGCCGAAAATCAAAAGATCATAGCCGAAAACCGAAAGATTATAGCCGAAAATCAATCCCTAAAGGCTAGAATTGAACAAATAGAAGCTAATGATCTCTCAAGACAACAAGAACAAATAAAACAAAGTCAAAAGACTGAAAAAAATAGAAGGAAACATGAAATATCTCAATAAGAGAGTGACAGACCAAGAAAACCGATCTAGAAGAGACAATTTGAGAATAATTGGTCTTCCAGAAAAACCAGAAATTAATAGAAACCTGGACTCCATACTAACAGAAATAATTCAGCAAAATTGCCCTGGAGTCCTACAACAAGAGGGCAATATAGACATTGAAAGGATTCATAGAACACCTGCAACATTCGATTAAGAAAAGAAAACACCAAGAAATATAAGTGCCAAATTCAAGAGTTTCCAAGCAAAAGAAAAAATCTTACAAGAAGCCAGAAAGAAACAATTCAAATATCAAGTAGCACCAATCAGGATCACACAGGATCTGGCAGCCTCCACGCTAAAAGATCGCAAGGCTTGGAATACGATATTCAGAAAGGCAAGAGAGCTGGGCCTACAACCATGGATCAACTACCCATCAAAATTGACTATATATTCCCAGGGGAAAGTATGGGCATTCAAAAAAATTGAAGAATTCCAGGTATTTGCACAGAAAAGACCAGGGCTAAATGGAAAGTTTGATATCCAACCACAAAAATTGAGAGAATCATGAAAATGTAAATAAGATACAGAGGGAAAAGAAAGAAAACTTATAATTTTTAAATTTGCCTTTTTAAGGGCCTCAGTGAGATCTAATTATCTGTATTCCTATGTAGAGAAATGTTATGTATAATTCTCTGTAGTGAACTCTATTCACTATTATAATATTCACTATTACAGTAATCAGAAGAATAATTCACAGGGTGAGGGTGGAACACTAAATAATCTAAGATGACATGGGGGATGGGAAAGAGGGGGCGAATAGCAGGGGACACTAAGAGAAACTTGAGTGAATAAGAAAATAGAATATTCTATTACACACAAAGACGGCATGGGAGGGAGAGAGGACAAATACTATTATAAGAAGGAGAGGAAGAGAGCATTAAGAGATAATAATCAAACCTTACTCTCAGTGTAATCAACCCAGAGAGGGAAGAGTAGCTATACTATCCATTGGGACATAAAACTCTTATCTAACCCTTCTGAGAAAGTTAGAAGGGATAAACCAAGGGGAGCTTGGGAGTGGGGAGGTCAAAAAAAGGGAGGGGAGAAGAGGGAGGGAATTCATAAGGCCTTTAAAAACAAAAAGAGGGGGAAAAATAAGGGAGGGGGTAGAAAGGGAAGTTAATCAAGGGAGGGGATAAGGGATAGCAGCTCAATAGCAAACCACTGATTTAAAAGGAAAAAGTATAAGGAAAAAGGGGGTAGGAAGAGGGGAGGATTTAAAAATGTCAGCGAATGCACAACTGATGATTATAACTCTGAATGTGAATGGGATGAACTCGCTCATAAAATGGAAGCAAATAGCAGAGTGGATTAGAAACCAAAATCCCACCATATGTTGTCTACAAGAAACACATATGAGGAAGGTGGACATACACAAGTTTAAGGTTCAGGGTTTGAGCAAAATCTTTTGGGCGTCAAATGAGAAAAAGAGGGCAGGAGTGGCT